>NC_090379.1:118720622-118752789 GCF_036365525.1 Heterodontus francisci
TAGAGAGAGAGAGAGAGGGTGGGGGGAAGAGAGAGAGAGAGGGGGTGGGGGGGTGAAAGAGAGAGAGGGGGTGGGGGCGAGAGAGAGAGAGAGTGAGGGGGGAGAGAGAGAGAGAGTGGGGGGGGGAGAGAGAGAGAGTGGGGGGGGAGAGAGAGAGAGAGTGGGGGGGGAGAGAGAGAGAGAGTGGGGGGGAGAGAGAGAGAGAGAGAGTGGGGGGGAGAGAGAGAGAGAGAGAGTGGGGGGGAGAGAGAGAGAGAGAGAGTGGGGGGGAGAGAGAGAGAGAGAGAGAGAGTGGGGGGGAGAGAGAGAGAGAGAGAATGGGGGGAGAAAGAGGGGGTTGGGGGGGTGAGAGAGATAAGGGTTGGCGGGGGGGGCGAGGAGAGAGAGAGGTAGGGGGGAGAGAGAGAGGTAGGGGGAGATGGGGGGGCGGGGCGAGATGGGGGGGGCGGGGCGAGATGGGGGGGGCGGGGCGAGATGGGGGGGCGGGGCGAGATGGGGGGGCGGGGCGAGATGGGGGGGGCGGGGCGAGATGGGGGGGCGGGGCGAGATGGGGGGCGGGGCGAGATGGGGGGGCGGGGCGAGATGGGGGGGCGGGGCGAGATGGGGGGGCGGGGCGAGATGGGGGGGCGGGGCGAGATGGGGGGCGGGGCGAGATGGGGGGGCGGGGCGAGATGGGGGGGCGGGGCGAGATGGGGGGGCGAGATGGGGGAGGCGAGATGGGGGGGGCGAGATGGGGGGGGCGAGATGGGGGGGGCGAGATGGGGGGGGCGAGATGGGGGGGGCGAGATGGGGGGGGCGAGATGGGGGGGCGAGATGGGGGGGGCGAGAGGGGCGGGGCGAGAGGGGCGGGCGAGGGGGGCGGGGCGAGAGGGGCGGGGCGAGGGGGGCGGGGCGAGGGGGGGCGGGGCGAGGGGGGGCGGGGCGAGGGGGGGGCGGGGCGAGGGGGGGGCGGGGCGAGAGGGGGGGCGGGGCGAGAGGGGGGGCGGGGCGAGAGGGGGGGCGGGGCGAGAGGGGGGGCGGGGCGAGAGGGGGGGCGGGGCGAGAGGGGGGGCGGGGCGAGAGGGGGGGCGGGGCGAGAGGGGGGGGCGGGGCGAGAGGGGGGGCGGGGCGAGAGGGGGGGCGGGGCGAGAGGGGGGGCGGGGCGAGAGGGGGGCGGGGCGAGAGGGGGGGCGGGGCGAGAGGGGGGGCGGGGCGAGAGGGGGGGGCGGGGCGAGAGGGGGGGCGGGGCGAGAGGGGGGCGGGGCGAGAGGGGGGCGGGGCGAGAGGGGGGGCGGGGCGAGAGGGGGGGCGGGGCGAGAGGGGGGGCGGGGCGAGAGGGGGGGCGGGGCGAGAGGGGGGGCGGGGCGAGAGGGGGGGCGGGGCGGAGAGGGGGGGCGGGGCGAGAGGGGGGGCGGGGCGAGAGGGGGGGCGGGGCGAGAGGGGGGGCGGGGCGAGAGGGGGGGCGGGGCGAGAGGGGGGGCGGGGCGAGAGGGGGGGCGGGGCGAGAGGGGGGGCGGGGCGAGAGGGGGGGCGGGGCGAGAGAGGGGGCGGGGCGAGAGAGGGGGCGGGGCGAGAGAGGGGGGGGGCGAGAGAGGGGGCGGGGCGAGAGAGGGGGCAGGGCGAGAGAGGGGGCAGGGCGAGAGAGGGGGCAGGGCGAGAGAGGGGGCAGGGCGAGAGAGGGGGCAGGGCGAGAGAGGGGGCAGGGCGAGAGAGGGGGCAGGGCGAGAGAGGGGGCGGAAGGGGGGGGCGAGAAGAGAGGCGCAGACCGACAGTGAGAGAGACAGACAGACAGAGAGAGAGAAAGAGAGAAAGAAAAATTGTAGCCAAAGAGGGGAAGGGAGTAAAAGGCCTAAAGAGAGAGTGAAAGAGGGGAGAGAGAGAGAGAGAGAGACAGACAAAGACAAAAAGCATTTAACTGAGCATTAACCCTTTCGCTGCTGGGCAGGGTTGCTGTGTATTCAGCTTGTCTGCTATTACAATATTTTAACAAGCTGCAACTACATAACTAACCAGGGTCTACAGCATTCCAAGCACAAAAAAAATCATTTTCAACCCAATATTAATTGAAAGTTCAAGCTACATACAGTCAGAAATCAAAAAAGGAAAAATGCCACAAGTAAATTGGACAAAATGAGACCAATATGCAGTTTATTTTATTTTAACAAATAAAAATTTTCTAAGCTCAGCAGCATTTTAATCCAGTTTATAAAGAACTTTTTTTTTACATTTAACGTACAACAAACAATACCATCCACTTGATGGTGACAATACCATAACTTCATCACAAAGGGTTGGGGAGAGGGATTACAGCAAATTACAATGAAACTAATCAATAAATAGAAAGTAAGGACTAGACTTCCAGACAGCCTAATAGACACACCTGACACTTACCACATCCACTGCAGCAATCCTGAGATTCAATCAAATGGCTTTGACAACAAAATTGAGCAGAGTTGATTTCAGTTTTTTTTAAAAAAAAGAGTTCATCAGTAAAACTAGCTAGCATATTCATCATTAAAAATGATGCCATTCTTAGAGAGAAAAAAATAAGATCTACATAATGTCAGTTTTTTTTGTTGCTAAATTTCAATATTGCTAAAGACAAGAATTGTTCAATATATTTTCACACATTTCCCTCCCAAAAATTTGAAGACCAGCTCAGCTGTGGGTCTAAAATTTCAAAATCTAATTCACAATGAAGTCGTTCTTCATACTGCACATGCTCAGTGCCCTCCTGAGGCTTGGTCACATCAATGAGGTGCGAGGAGGCAATATTCCACCGGCAACATGGTCACAATTCATTTCCTTCCTTCCTTTCTGGAAGTGGCTTGCATGGTAATCACCGACATCCAGGAAACTCTGTGGTGAGGAATGGTAAAGGAAAGCTGTTTGTTTAGAAGGCTGCATGCTGCTAAAGAAAGTTTTCTTACAGGGCACAATTTGGTGCATTAATAAATTTCAGAACAATACAGCTGCAACTTTAATATGGAATACATGACCTGCCCAGCCCACAACGGTTACACCAACAAGGCAAAAACCATTATTACAAATCATGCATTTAAAAAAAAAGTTTTTTTTTTTGCTTAAAAGTGAGTTAAAACAAAAGCTGTGCACACATACCTTGCAATGCAATTGATGACCTCCTTTTAAATTAACAGGATGAAAAAGTTGCTGCTGTCATTCTATTTCTGCCATCAGAACATTTGCCTACTGATGTGGTTTCTTCATCAGATGCAACCAGAATGTTCTAGCACTTTAACAGCAGAAGAGCAATTCAGCTGAACAAAAAAAAAGGTCAACAAAAAAAAACACAGGTCCCTGAAGGACAGGCAGAGTTTCCTTTTCCTTTAAAAAAAATTAAAACTGTTTTTAATAAATTCCACTTCCTTCAGTTCATCATATAGTGAATTTCATTGCCATAAAACCTTAGAACTGCAGGTGCAAGAGGTGTAGAATAGAGCCTGGAGACCATGTTTCCACTGGCGAGGAGCTTCGATGTTATGTGCATGGCGAAAGTAGGTCAGGACAAGACAACTTTGCTTACTGGAGGGAGCTAGTTGACTTAAAGCCATTGCACTTTGTAAGGGCAAGTCCATTTAACTCAGTGGTATCGCCCACAGTACATCAGATCCCTTTGACCCCACTCAGCAAGGTAAGGTGGTCAGTCAAATGTCTTTTTAAAAAAAACACAAATCACGAATCAAATGTAATCCTGATCATCTTCAATCAGAGTTAGAGATTCTCTTGTTTACTGATGAACGAATAAAAGCATCGACTCTGCTCAGTTTCAACAGCCCAGTTTCACATAAAAACAGGTCTAGATTCAGCAGGAGATTTTTGGCTACAAAAGCCTTCATTGTTGTCAAGGTCATTCATTAAATCTCGCCCGTATTTTTTTTTTGTGTGTGTGCTAGCAGGTATTCCCCATAATCGCATATTTAGCCGCTGCACTTGTTATCTGCATCATTACTAGCAGGCGAATGAACGCTTTTGTTCGATAGCAGTTCATCGATATCGTCGTCGTCAAAGCCATAAAACGTGGAAGTGTCACTTTCAGACGTTGCACCAAACAAGTCCTCTGCACTGCGCAAGTCCAGATCCTTTACGACTCCTTGTCCCAAATAAGCTAACATGTATGATGTACATATCAGCACATGGGTTCAGCAATACACACACACAAAATGAAAAATAATAAAAAAAATCAATCATAGATCCTACCTCTCAAACATACAAGATCTAAGCTAGCAAGAATCCTCAATTCTTAACCTCAGACCCTGCTATTTCTGTTACTAATCAGTCAGCGAAAGGGTTAAAATCTAACCATGAGATTACAACAAACATAAATCCCATTTAACTTTATTGGTTTGGAACCAAATAGAAAAATATGACAATTCCCTGAAACGAAATTAACCACATTATTTTTAAAAACATAGCATATTTGAAACCACAATCAGTTTTGCTGCATAAATACTTCAGGTTCAAACTAGTGTTTCTTTTATAGAAATAATATTTGGAGAAACAGCTGGTAGAAATTCACAACATCCCGAAGTTATCAAGACATATTACATTTCAAAATATGCGGACACTTCAGTCTGTTTTTAATTCTCATGTTTTTCTTAAAAGAAACACCTATGATTTAACTAATTAAAAAACAAAAAGATGCTGGGAATACACAGTATGACTGACATCCAAAAAGACAGGAAGATTGGTTAAAGCCCGAAGATCAGTTCTGATACAGGCTATGTTCAGAATGTTGCCCTGTCTTTCTGTCTCAGGTGTTGATTTGCCTTCTGTGCTTTTCCAGCATTTTTCTGAATTGATTTCATATATTTGGTGTGTTTATGTTCTTCTATTCCCACTTCTATCAATGAGTTGAGAGGTGCAACAATAACAATGAAAGAAGGCTGCAATTCACATTCATATAACCTAAATAGCAAATACAACATTTGACTTGTACAAGTAACCCCAGTAACATTTTCAGGAGGGTTGGGGGAGTCGGTGGGGGGGAGTCGGTGGGGGGGTGGGTGTGGGGGAGCAAGGAAGAATAGCTAAACCTCGGAAAGAAGAATATAAGATGGGAAAATCTGTGCATGAATTGAATTGCCACAGTTTTATTTTAACACTGAACAGAAAGGCAGGTGGTGGGGGTGGGAGAATATAATGCAAAAAAAATTATCATTGCTGTTTTTAGAATGAACTTTGGTGCAGTGTTACAGTACTTATTAACGAATGATTTTCACTGAGGGCAGTGCGGTAACGGTGAAGAATCAGGGATAGGAGCTTAAAAACCAAGTTAAACAGGATCCTTGGTCTATACTGCAAACTACTTTTAAAAAAGCTTGTTGTATTCTACCTGGTATTCTACCCAATTAAACAAAAAAAAACCGTTGAGGTAATTAGGCGCCAAAGTTCCGCTCACTGTCAAATAGTCATTAACCACAGAATTAGTGTGAAGACTGAAATGCTATTCTTATTATCTGGCAATTTAAAAATCTGATCTATTTGCCAAACAAACGCTTCGACAAATAGTCTATTGAACAACATTTTTTTTTTTAAAAGTACTAACATGATCCTTCTAAAAAAAAAACTCAATTAGCATGATGTTTAATCTGCAAAACTAATAATCTCAGGTTGCAGGTTTTGTATTTGCTCCCAGTCCTGTATGCTTAGCTCATTATCAGCAAAATCTAGCATCACTAATGCACTCGAAACCCATTTCAACTATTGGCACAAATCTGGTGCAGCATGGCACGTCAATTTAAAGAAAGCTGCACAATTCTCTCCTCAGGGCATTAATCAATTTTGTTCTGACAATGCTGCAGCAGCACTATGTGCCTCCTGGATCCCAGAGTTATCAGGCATGTACGGAAAGCAGCAGCAAGAACTGATCTAATCGGCAGCAGTTTCAGATCAAGTCAATGGATTCATCTTAAAGTTCATTTGACAGAATTCCATGAATGCACCTACCGGAGCGCCCACAGTCTGAACATGAGACCAGCTCTTCAGCCCTGCCTGTCTTCTTGTTCATGTTCGACCCACCAAGACAGAAGTCACAGTAATTATTGGAAATGACCATCCCATCTGGCCCTTTCCGAGCTGTATAAATATCATGGGTATAAAATTAGAATGTGAGTTCTCAAACAACCAATTACCAAATTAAACCATAATTGCACAGAAACCACTTAGAACCCTGCCCCCCCCCCCCAAAAAAAAAACTGTCTTCATCGTTATTCTCAATTCAAGCATACACTCATGTTAACAGAAAGAAAAGGGGGAAAAAGCAGAGATTACCGAATATTGCAAGTTTAATGTTTCTCTTAAAAAAGCATATTAGTGGCACAATGATTTTTCGCCAATCTTCTCCTCTTTGGGAGATGATTTCTGGCACAGACAGTGGCAGCTCACCATGTGCTCACTAACCTACACTGGCTCCTGGTCCGGCAACACCTCGGTTTTAACATTTTCAACCTGGTTTTCAAATCCCTCCATGGCCTCATCTCTCCGAATCTGTATAATCTCCCCCAGCCCTACAACCTTCCGAGAGTTCTGCACCCCTCCAATTCTGGCCTTGTACATCCCCGATTTCTGTTACTCCACCATTGGTGGCCATTCAGCTGCCAAGACCCTAAGCTCCAGAATTCCCTCCTTAAACCTCTCTCTACCTCACTCTCCTCCTTTAAGATGCTTCTTAAAACCTACCTCCATCTGTTCTAATATCTCCTGGTAAGGCTCGGTGCGAAACCTTGTTTAATAAAGCTCCTATGAAGTGCTTTGAAAACTGTACGACAGAAGTGTAAGGGGAGAGCCAACTGCGAAACAGCCCTGACAACCAATTTTATCTGCAGCACCTGTGGAAGAGTCTGTCACTCTAGTATTGGCCTTTATAGCCACTCCAGGCGCTGCTCCACAAACCACTGACCACCTCCCGAGACAAGGAGGCCAAAGAAAGAAGAAAGGCATTATACAAATGCAAGCTGTTCTCGTTGGGCAGAGATTAAAGAGGCAGCGGCAGCAAGTCAGAAAGCAGAGAGTAGTGCAAAATGGCTGTTTTTCAGTCTTGAGGGCAATATATAGCACAGCCCCACTCCTCTTTTTGATATACGTTAATGACCTGAACTTGGGTACACAGGGCATAGTTTACAGATGACACAAAGCTTGGAAATGCAGTCAACAGTGAGGCGGTAACAGACCTCAGGAGGACATAGACATACTGGTGAAATGGGTAGGCACATGCTAATGAAATTTAACAGAAGTGTGAAGTGATGCATTTTTGTAAGAAGAATGAGGAGAGGTAATATAAACTAAATGGTACTCTCAAAGGGGGTGCAAAAACACAGACACCTGGGGATGCATGTACACAAGTCTTTGAAGGTAGCAGGACCTATGGAGAAGGCTGTTAAAAAAGCATAGACTTTATAAACAGTGTTAGAAGACGCGATATTAACACCCACCCCACCAACTGATGGCAGAAAGTTGGGGGGGGAGGGGGTGGGTGGTTATGAAGTGAAATGCATGGAACCCGACCCCAATGCGCCTGCCACTAGTTTTATGGCAGCGGATATAGAGGTGTCAGCATGTCATTCAATGGAGAAGTGGAGTACTAAACTTATAAATTAGTTTCCTACTCTTCAATTGCTGGAGATTTTTCCCAAGTGTCCCGAGCTATGGCCTTCTGCCACACGTGCTCCCTCTCACTTGTTGGTCGAGGAGAGAGCTACAATATGTTAATGAGGTCCTGCCATTAAGATCATCACCTCCTCTTCGACCAGGGGTTGTTGGGTTCTGCGACTTCTCCCATATCCTCCTACTGTCATGTAAACACTAAGCCAAGGAAATTATCTTTATAAATCATTGGTCAGGCCCCAGCTAGAGTATTGTGTCCAATTCTGGGAAGCACACTTTCGGAAGGATATCAAGGCCTTGGAGAGGGTGCAGAGGAGATTTACCAGTATAGTATTTTTATTTATTTATTTTTAATTTATAGATACAGCACTGAAACAGGCCCTTTGGCCCACTGAGTCTGTGCCGACCATCAACCACCCATTTATACTAATCCTACATTAATCCCATATTCCCTACCACATCCCCACAATTCTCCTACCACCTACCTACACTAGGGGAAATTTACAATGGCCAATTTACCTATCAACCTGCAAGTCTTTGGCTGTGGGAGGAAACCGGAGCACCCGGCGGAAACCCACGTGGTCACAGGGAGAACTTGCAAACGCCACACAGGCAGTACCCAGAATCGAACCTGGGTCTCTGGAGTTGTGAGGCTGCGGTGCTAACCACTGCACCACTGTGTAAAATAAAAAATAAAAATAAAAAAGTACTAGGGATCAGGGGCTTCAGTTCTGTGGAGAGCCTGGAGAAGCTGAGTTTGTTCTCCTTGGAGCACAGAAGGTAAAAGGGCAATTTAATAGAGGTGTTCAAGGTTATGAAGGGAACAGAGAGAGAGAGACTAGGAGAGAGAGAGAGAGAGAATAGAAGACAGAGAGAGAGAGAAAAAACATTTCCACTGGCACAAGATTGGTTAACAAGACACCATAGATTTAAGGTAATTGGCAAAAAATCCAGGATGGAACACGAGGAGATTTTTTTTTTTAAACCCAGTGTGTTGTGATCTCGACTGCAGAGCCTGAAAGGGTTGTGGAAGCAGATATAATAGAAACTTTAAAAAGGGGATGGCATAAATACTTGAAGTGGAAAAATGTAGAATATTGGGAAAGCCAGCATATGCTGTATGGGTCAAATGGCCTCCTTCGGTGCTGTATCATTCTATGATACAGAAAATGGTTCAGTATTTCTTTCAACAGAAAAAAAAAATTGAAAAGGTGGGGGGAAAAAAAAGGGAGATGGACAGTAGGATAATGGGCAGGTGCTCTAATTGGCAGAATGTGTCCTGCCAGGATCTGCGTTGGGGCCTCAACTATTCACTGTATTCATTAATGATTTAGATAACGAAATACAACACCATGGAGCCAAATTTGCCGACAATACAAAGCTAGGCAGCATTATAAGCAGTGGAGATTGAAGCATAAAATTACAAAAAGATATCGATAGATTACGTGACTGGGCAAAACTGTCGCAAATGGATTTCAGTTTAGCCAAATCTGAGGTCCTCTACCTTGGACCCAAGGAGCATAGAACAAGGTACTTTCTAAATGGTGAAAAACTAGAAACAGTGGAGGTCTAAAAGGACTTAGGGGTCCAGGTATAGAGTTTAGTTAAAAAAAAATCACAAATGCGGCAGTCCTCTCAAGGCAGAGCTCCCAAGTATGTTGTCACTAATCAAACAGAAGCGTCATCAGTGGATCGGACAAGCCCGCAGGGTGGAATATGATTGCATACCCAAGGACCTTCTGTATGGTATGGTAGTGGGGCCAGGTGACCAGTGGGGTGCCCAAAACTGTGCTTCAAGGATGCTTGCAAGCATGACATGAAGGCCCTAAATATCAACTGTCGCACCTTGGAGTCACTAGCTGGTGAACGAGGGAAATGGCGACACATCCTGTGGACTAGTGTGTACTATCACAACGACCAGTTGCTACAGCAGCTTGGCAACAGGCACCATGAAATATACCACACACGGCACTTGGCAGCTTCACTTACAGCACTTGTGGTAGAACCTGCCTCTTAAGGATGGACCTTCACAGCCATCAGCAAAGGTGCACCAAAAGAAGACACCCCACCTAAATGGATTGTTTGCTGCGTGTCGATCATCTTTTGTAGATGGAAGGATGCCAAAATTTTGACTGCAAACAGCAATGGATGCTGGGTCAATTGTTAATTTTAAAGTGAGGTTGATAGATTTTTGTTAAGCAAAAGTTATTAAGGGATGGGGGCAAAGGTGGGTTTATGTAGTTAGGTTGCAGTGCAGCCATGATTTCACTGAACAACAGAACAGGCTCGAGGGGCTAAATGGCCTCCTCCTGTTCCTGTGTTCCCATATCCATTACATCACTAAGACCACCAATTTAATCCTCTGCATCATGCGAATCCTCCCCTGCCTCAGCTCATTTGCGACTGAAATCCTCATCCATGTCTTTGTTACCTCTAGGTTTGACTATTCCATCACACACCTGGCTAGCCGCCTATTTTCAACTTTCTATAAGTTTGAGGTCTTCAAAATCTCTGCTGCACGTGCCCTAACTCCCACCAAATCCTGTTCACCTATCACCCCATGATCCCTGACCTAAATTGGCTCCTGTTATAATCCCCTGGATTTTAAAACTCTCATTCTTGTTTGCAAATCCCTCATGTCCTCACCTCTCCCCATCTCTGTAATCTCCTCCAGCTCCACAACCTTCTGAGATCGGAGTGTGCTCCTAAGGCTGGCCTCTTGAGCACCCCCATTTTAAATTGCTCCACCATTTGGTGGCCATATCTTCAGCTGCCTGGGCCCCAAGATCTGCAGTTTGCTCCCTAAACCTCACTGACTCTCCATTTCTCTCTCCTCCATTAAGATACTCCCCAAAACCTAACTCTTCGGCCACGCTTTTGGCCATCTACCCAATATCCCATGACTTGGTGTTATGACTGAGACAGAAGGAGTGCACTGTTTTTCTAGTTCCACTTCTCCACAGGTCACAACATACATTTAAATTTTTCCCAATCCCTGATATGGTCAATTATAGACCCGATTTCTATCCCAGAATAAAATATACCAACCAGGTTTCTTTAATAAACAATAAAACTATCAGTTTATTAGAAAACAAGTCTTAACCAGTAACGAAGCAAAGCATAAACAGACTGAAATATAAAAGTTCCCTTTTTAACTTAGCCCTCCCCCCACACCGAAAATTAGAGAGATTTACTCTTTGGAGCTCTATTACAAAACGACAGAAAGAATACTTTGGCCAAATACTTGCTAATTCTTGAAGAAAAAAAGAAGATATGGAAAGATGTCAGATGTATTTTGCTTTGGCTTGGCATCCCAAATATGCGTAATTGGCTGTCACTGGAATCTTCCTAGAACTGTTCTTGTTTGGCGACGTTGAAGATCAGTTTGGGCAGGCTTTCCAGGAAAAATGCAATAACGGGGTCAGGCAGTTTCTTACACGTGCTTCTCAGCACTTCTTTAAGAGATGGAAAAGTTGGCAGGCTTTATTTTTTTTTAAAAAAGAGATGGAACAAGCTGATTTGGGATCTGCTCCCTTGGCAAGTTTTCTTCAACTGTCTTTATAACATTGCCCATATCCCAACTCACTTCAAAACCAAACCAAAAACATCTCAGGAGTCAAGCCTGACACACTTGTGCTTGCTTATCCCGCTCCTGACGATTGACAAATAGTTTGCAGTGCATCTTGTAGACGGTACACACTGATACCACTGTGTGCCAATGGAGGAGGGTGTGAATGCTTAAGGGCTGCTTTGTCCTGGATGGTGTCGAGCTTCTGGACTGTTGTTGGAGCTGCACACATCTGGGCAAGTAGAGAGTATTCCATCACACTCCTGACTTATGCTTATGCATAGTGGACAGGCTTTGGGGAGCCAGTCCACCATCTCATTGCAGTATTTCCAACCTCTGACCTGCTCTTGTAGCCACAGTATTCATGTGGCTGCTCCAGCTCAGTTTCTGTCCAATGGTAATACTCAGGATGTTGATGGTGGGGGATTCAACAATGGTAATGCCGTTGAACATCAAGAGTAGATGGCTAGATTCTCTCTTGTTGGAGTTGGTCATTACCTGGCACTTGTGTGTCGCAAATGTGACTTGCCATTTATCAACCCAAGCCTGAATGTTGTCCAGGTCTTGCTGCATATGGACACAGACTGCTTCATTATCCGATGAGTTGCAAATAGTACTGACCATGGTGCAGTCATCAGCAAACGTCCCCACTTCTGACTTTATGATGGAGGGAAGGTCATTGATAAAACAGCTGAAGATTCAGCTTTTTTGTCCATGTTTGGACCAATGCTTTAATGAGTTCTGAAGCAGAGTGTTCCTGGTGGACTTCAAATTGAGCATCGATGAGCAGGTTATTGCTGAGTAAGTGTCAATGACACCTTCCATCACTTTTCTGATCGAGAGAAGACTGATGGGCTGGATTGAATTTGTCCTTTTTTACGGACACATCTTCAATGGAGTAAGAATGGAGCTGGGGGTGAATAAATTGGGAGTCAAAAGTTAGCAGGAAAATCGGTAGCTGAACAACCTTCAAAGAAAAAATAGTTCGGGCACAGTCAAGGTATGTTCCCTTGAAGGGGAAAGGTAGGGCAAACAAATCCAGAGCACCCTGGAAGATAAAAGAGGTGGAGATTGAGATAAAAAAGAAAAAAAAGTGTGCTGATGACAGATGTCAGGAAGAAAATACTATTGAGAATCAGGTTAAATATAGAGGGGAAGTGAAAAAGCAAATAAGAGAAGCAAAGAGAGAGCATGAAAAGAGACTGGCAGCTAGCATTAAAGGAAATCCCAAAGTTTTCTATAGGCATCTAAATAGTAAAAGGGTGGTAAAAGGAGGAGTGGGGCTGATTAGGGACCAGAAAGGGGATTTACACATGGAGGCAGAGGGCATAGCTGAGGTATTAAATGAATACTTTGCATCTGTCTTTACCAAGGAAGATGATGCAACCCAGGCAGTGTTGAAAGAGGAAGTAAGTCAGACACTAGAGGGGTTTAAAATTGATAAAGAGGAAGTATTAGATTGGCTGTCTGTTAAAGTGGATAAAGCACTGGATGAGATGGGTGGAAATCGCAGATGCAATGGCCATATTTTTTCAATCTTCCTTAGACTTGGGGGTGGTGCCAGAGGACTGGAGAATTGCAAATGTTACACCCTTGTTCAAAAAAGGGTGTAAAGATAAGCGCAGCAACTACTGGCCAGTCAGTTTAACTCCTGTGGTGGGTGAACGTCTAGAAAAAAATAACTCTGGACTAAATTAATAATCACATTAATCGCAGGTTAATTAAGGAAAGCCAGCATGAATTCCTTAAGGGAAAAACATGTTTAACTAACTTGGAGTTTTTTTGAACAGGTAACAGAGGGTTGATGAGAGTAATGCTGTTGATGTGGTATACATGGACTTTCAAAAGGCATTTGATACAGTGCCACACAATAGACTTGTGAGCAAAATCATAGCTCATGGAATAAAAGGGGCAGTAACAACATGGATATGGAATTGGCTGAGTGGCAGGAAACAAAGTGTAGTAGTTAATGGATGTTCTTCAGGCTGAAGGAAGGTTTGTAGTAGAGTTCCCTTGGAACCCTTGCTTTTCACGATATATATTAATGACCTAGACCCTGGTGTACAGGGCACAATTTCAAAGTTTGGAGATGATATGAAACTTGGAAGCATTGTGAGCTGTGAGGAGGATAGTGTAGAACTTCAAAAGGACATAGACAAGTTGGTGGAATGGGCAGACAGGTGGCAGGTGTAGTTCAATGCAGAGAAATGTGAAGTGATTCATTTTGGTATTAAGAACATGGAGAAACAATATAGAATAAAGGGTACAATTCTAAAGGGGGTACAGGAGCAGAGGGACCGAGGTGTATATGTGCATAAGTTATTGAAGGTGACAGGACACATTGAGAGAGCATTTAACAAAGCATACAGTATCCTGGGCTTTATTAATAGAGGCATAGAGTACAAGAGCAAGGAAGTTATGTTGAAGTTGTACAAGACACTAGTTCGGCATCAGCTGGAGCATTGCATCCAATTCTGGGCGCCACACTTTAGGAAAGACATGAGGGCATTGGAAAGTACAGAAAAGATTCAGGAGAATGGTTCCAGGGATGAGGAACTTCGTTTATGAAGATAGATTCGAGACGTTAGGGCTGTTTTCCTTGAAGAGAAAGCTGAGAGGTGATTTGATAGGGGTATTCAAAATTATTAGGGGTCTGGACAGAATAGATAGGGAGAAACTGTTCCCATTTATGAAAGGATAGAGAACAAGAGAACACAGATTTAAAGTATTTGGTAAGAGATGCAAAAATGACATGAGGAAAAACTTTTGCATGCAGAGTGTGGTTAAGGTCTGGAATGCACTGCCCGAGTGTGGTGGAGGCAGGTTCAATTGAAGCATTCAAAAGGGAATTAGACATTTATATGAAAAGGAAGAATGCGCAGGGTTACGGGGAGAAGACGGGGCAACGAAACTGAGTGAACTGCTCTTTCTAAGAGCCGGTGTGGACACGATGGACCGAATGGTCTCCTTCTGCACTAACAATTTTGTGATCTGGGCAATTTTCCGCTTTGTTGGGTTGATGCAGTATTGTAGCTTGGAACAGCTTGGCTGGGGCATGGCTAGTTCTGGAGCACAAGCTTTCAATACTACAGCCAGGATACTGTCAGGGCCCATTGGCTTTGTAGCATCCAGCACCTTCAGCCCGTTCTTGATATCACGTGGAGTGAATCGTATTGGCTGAAGACAGGCATCTGTGATGGTGGGGACCTCAGGAGGAGGCAGAGATGGGATCATCCACATGGCACTTCTGACTGAAGATGGTTGCAAACGTTTCAGCCTTGTCTTTTGCACTGATGCGCTGGGCTCTGCCAACACTGAGGATGGGGATGTTTGTGGAGCCTCCTCCTCCAGTTAGTTGCTTAATTGTCCACCACTATTCATGACTGGATGTGACTGGTCTGGAGAGCTTTGATCTGATCCTTTGGTTGTGGGATTGCTTTGCTTATTGCATGTTGCATCTGCTGGTTAGCATGTAAGTCCTGTGTTATAGCTTCATTTGGTTGGTATCTCCTTTAGATATGCCTAGTGCTCCTCCTGGCATGCTCTCCTGCACTCCTCATTGAATCAGGGTTGGTCCCCTGGCTTCATGGTAATGGTAGAGTGAAGGGTATGCTGGGCCACAAGGTTACAGAAATAAAAACAAGAAATGCTGGAAATACTCAGCAGGTCTGGCAGCGTCTGTGGAGACAGAAGCAGAGTTAACGTTTCAGGTCAGTGACCCATCTTCTGAACTGGCAAATATTAGAAACGTGAAAGGTTTTAAGAAAGGTTACAGATTGTGTACGAATACAATTCTGCTGCTGCTGATGGCTCACAGCGCCTCATGGATGCCCAGTATTGAAATACCAGATCTGTTCTGAATCTATCCCATTAAGCACCATGCTGGCGCCACACATGATAAAGGGTGTCCTCAGTGTGAACAAAGAACAGTACAGCACAGGAACAGGCCATTCGGCCCTCCAAGCCTGCGCCGATCTTGATGCCTGCCTAAACTAAAACCTTCTGCACTTCCGGGGACCATATCCCTCTATTCCCATCCTTATTCATGTATTTGTCAAGATGCCTCTTAAACGTCATTATGCCTCTTAAACGTCATTATCGCACCTGCTTCCACCACCTCTAGTCTCCACAAGGACTGCGCGATGGTCAATCCTACCAATACTGTCATGGATAGATGTATTTGTGACAGACAGATTGGTAAGGACGAGGTCAAGTAGGTTTTTACCCTCTTCTTGGTTCTCACCACCTGCCACAGGTCCAGTCTGGCAGATATGTCCTTCAGGACTCGGCCAGCTTGGTCAGTACTGCTCCTACCGACTCATTCTTGGTGATGGATATTGAAGTCCCCCACCCAGAGTACACACTATTCCCCTACTACCCTCAGTGTTTCTTCCAAGTAGTGTCCAACATGGAGGAGTACTGATGCATCAGCTGAGGGAGGATGGTAGATGGTAATCAGCAGGTGGTTTCCCTGCCCATGTCTGATCTGATGTCATGAACTTCAATGTTCAGGACGCCCAGGGCCACTATCTCCTTACTGTACACCACTGTGCCACAACCTCTAATGGGTATGCCCTGCCAAAGGGACAGGACATACCCAGAGATGGTGATGGTGGAATCTGGGACATCGTCTGTCAGGTATGATTCTGAAAGTATGATTATATCATCCTGGTACCTGAATAGTCTGTGGGACAGATCTGCCTAAATGTTACTGAGAAGGACTTTGCAGGATCGAGTGGGTGGGTATTGCCTTTGTCATGTCCAATGCTAGGTGGTCATACTTTGTGTTTTGTAATCGTTGCATAGCGGTTGGATGCAACTAAGTGGTTTGCCAGGCCATTGCAGAGGACACATGCATGCACACCAAGGTTCCCACATTTTTTTTTTTTAAAGCATTAACTACTTGCCTTGCCACCTTCAAATATTTTTGTACATAAGCCACAGGTTTCTCTGTTCCTGCACCTTCTTTAAAATCATTTTCACAAAGGGTCAGCAGGAAAGTAATGAGGTGCAAAGAGAGATTAAAGAAAACTTGAGGGATATCAAAGGTAACAGAAACTTTTTAATAAATTTATTAAGAAGAGTGATATAGAGGAATGTGGTCCTATTAAATAGGGGTGCGGAGCACTAAGTATCTGTTTCCAGAGTGAAGGAAAACAAAATACCAGTGGAAGTCTAATAATAAATCCTCTAAGAAAACATGATAATGGAGAAAATAATGGGATTTAAGATAAGCAAATCTCCAGGACCTGCTGGTTTTCACCCCAAATTGATAGAAATAGATGAGGAAATTGAAAATAAATTAGTCAGTTTTCTAAAGCTCTCTAGATTCAGGAATTGCACCTATAGGCTAGAAAATTGCTAGTGTCACTCCATTTATAAAGGAAGGGGGGTAGGGAAAAACCAGGTAACTACAGATCTGTCAGTTTAACATCAAATGTGGGGAAGTTACTGGAATCTATTAGCAGACTGAGTGACTGAGCACTTGGACAGGTATTAGTTGATCAAAGAGAGTCAGTATGGTTTGTGATGGATAGGTCACATCTATCTAATCTGTCGGGAATAGGGGAGCGTCTGTGGGTGTTGTCTAAATGCACATTTGGATGGCATTTGGCAAAGTTCTGTAAAAGAGATTAGTAGAAAAGCAGAGACTGCACAAAATTGGAGATTGTCACATGACATGGGTTGGTAATTGGTTGTGAGGTAGGAGTCAGTCATTATGCCACAGGAGGCCGCCATTTGGCCCATCGAGTCTATGCCAGGGGATACAGGAGGGAGAAAAGAAACATGGTCTGATTGGCAGAATGTGACAAGTGGCATTCCCCAGGGATCTGTTAAAATAGCCTCAGCTTTTCACCATATTTATAAATGACCTGAATGAAGGAATGGAGTGTTGTCTATTCAAGTTTACAGATGACATTAAGTTAGGAGCCACAGTAAATTGTGCAGATAGGAGCATAAAGTTACAAATGGACATAGACATACTAAGTGAGTGGGCAAAACTGTGGCAGACTGAATTCAATGTGGGATAACAACAGGCTATTCACTTGGATTTAATCAAAAAGTTAATCCTTTCTCCGAAGAACAGACAAATCTATAATTCTTTAAATTGGAATATCTTCTTAATGTGGGAGACTAAGAGCTGTGGAGGAATAAAGGGACTTGGGCATCCAGATGCACTAATGACTAAAAGCTAATGCACAGGGGTACAAAAATACTCAAAAAGGTCAATGGAATTTTGGCCGATATCTTGAGAGGCTGGAATGCAAAGGAGAGAAAGTTATGTTATAGCTGCAGGGAGCCTTGGTCAGACACCTGCTAGAGTACAGTGTTCAGTTTTGAACCTTAGAAGATTGATCTGCCTTGGAGGGAAGGAGTGCAGTTTCACCAGAATCATACTGGTGCTTTGAGTTAAATTATAAGGACAGATTGCCTAAACATTCCTTGTATTCCCGAGTATAGAAGAATACGGGGCAACCGGATTGAGGTATTTAAAATGTTAAAAGGATTAGACAGAGTAGGTGCAGAAGGTATTCCATCTCATGAGGGAAATCAAATACAAGGAGACATAAAAAAAAATTAGAGCTAGGCAATTTAGGAGTGAAATCAGGAAACACTTTTTCCACAAAATTGGTGGTGCAAATCTGAAGTCTCAAATCTCAAAAATGAGCCTGGGGGACAACTAACATTTGCTAAGACTGAGATGAATGGATTTGTGTTGGATGAGGGAATATAATGGGACATGTAACAAAGGAGAGTAAATGGAGCTGAGGTACAGATCAACCACGATCCTCAGAGCACTCTTTGGTTCAGTTGATGAACACACACCACCATGCTACATAGCTAGATCCATACTGGTAGAAATGGTTCAACAAATCTCGGAAATTTTTATTGCACAATATCAGTATATTACTATTACAACTAATTTCCGGTCAGCTCAGCAGTGAGAATTGGGCCCGATGATCCCTTCCGTTGTCAGTTCTGAACTTGTCTCACCACTGTAGTCACCTGTGTCCCCTTCTGTGACAACTGACTCCTGCCATTGCCTATTCAGTGGTTCCTTGGTCTTCCTGGGCTACTTGCTCAGTGCACCTCTGTACGCAGGGCCATGACAAGTATTCTACTGCTTTCATTCAAAACCATCACAGTCTTCCGTTTAAACATTATTTCTAATCTAAGTCATGTCCTTATCATATCATTCTTCACTTCATGGATACCCCTAGTATTCTTCTCAATGATCGAATCGCTGGTGTCAGTATCGTTCGCTCAGAAAGCTCTCTCGTGTTTCAGGGCTCAAGTCCATGTAATGTGGGGATAGCCATTGCTTCATAAACTCTCACCTTTATTTTTACTCAAAATATCTTTAGCCTTCCATTTCCTACATAATCTTTCAAAAGTAGAAGCAAATCAAATCCTCCTTTTGATGTGTTCGTCACAACTCCCATTCTCTGACACTAACTCAACAAAGGTATACAAACTCTTCCACCAGTTCAACTGCATCACCTCCAAGGTGCAACGTATACATCTTCCTAATGGTTCTCATATATGACCTTTGTCAGCCTTGGCTCAGTTGGTAGCACTCTCGGCTGAGTCAGAAGATTGTGGGAGCTTGCTGTGCACAAAGTGGCTGCCACATTTCCAAAACCAAAATTTTCTGCTCTCCACATACCCCTGACCTGTTAGTCTGCAGATCTTTTTTAGATGGTGCTATAAAGGCCACTGTGTCATCAGAAAACCCGAGATTGCTAAAAATCTTGCCACTTAAGAGACATCAATATCACCTTTTAGAAGATTCATTGCTGTCTCTAGGACACGATTAAATAAATCAGGAAGCAGTGTGAATTTTTATCTCACCCCAACCTAAACCATTCCGTTAGCTTGCTATCCACTCTAACTGGGCCTATATACTGTTTAATAAGGAATAAAAGACTCCCCTAGTGTCACAGTTAGTAAAGGCAACACCAATACTGAAATCAAGGATGATATTACAGGCCTGATCGACATAAGAAATAGGAGGAGTAGACCATATGAACCTGCTCTGCCATTCAATACGAACATGGCTGATCTTCACCTTCAACTCCACTTTGCCACCCACTCCCCATATCCCTTGAATCCCCGAGACCCCAAATACCTGTAACTCAGCCTTAAATATGTTCAACAATGGAGCATCCACAACTCTCTGGGGTAGAATGTTCCAAACACTCAACGCTGAGTGAAGAAATTTCTCCTCTTTTCAGTGCTAAGTGATCAACCCCTTATCCTGAGACTGTGGTTCTAGATTCCCTAACCAGGGGAAATAACCAGTGTCTACCCTGTCAAGCCCCTTCAGAATCTTGTAGGTTTCAATGAGATTACCTCTAAAATCCAGAGAATATAGACCCAATTTACTCAGCCTATCATAGGACAACCCATTGGTCCCAGGGACCAATCTAGTGAACCCTTGCTGTACTGCCTCCAATGTAAGTATATCCTTCTTTAAATATGGAGACCTAAACTGTGCACAGTACGCCAGGTGTGGACTCACCAAAGCTCTGTACAATTGTAGCAAGACTTCTTTATTCTTGTACTCCGATCCCCTTGCAAAAGAGGCCAACATGCCATTTGCCTTCCTAACTGCTTGTTGTCCCTACATGTTACTTTACACGAGTTCTTGCACGAGTATGACCAACTCGCTCTAACATTAACATTTACAAGTTTCCCAGTCTATGCTAAGTTAGAGCAGCAGTAAAGTCTGTCCAGTTGACCTCAGCTCCCCTTGGTTGGGAGAATACCAGGGATCCTGCACGTAACCATAACCCAATGATCCATGCTAGGGAGGACTGAGTTTCCTTTGTGATGCTCTGCACACAAGATAGCCTGCTGACACTCACTGCCAAACTTACATAAGAACTGGAAACCGAGATGAGGTACTCTTGAAGCCTAAAATAAAAACAAAAATTGCTGGAAATCCTCAGGAGGTCTGGCAGAATCAGTGGAGAGAAGCATCTGATGAAAGGTCACTGACCTGAAACATTAACTCTGCTTCTCTCTCCACAGATGCTGCCAGACCTGATGAGTATTTCCAGCACTTTTTGTTTTTATTTCAGATTTCCAGCATGTGCAGTATTTTGCTTTTATTTTACTCTTGAAGCCTATCCCTGCATACAGAGAAATGGGGAAAAACACACAATGAGCACTCAAACAGAGCCAAAACAGAAGGGCATCAACATTAACTTAAAGTTCAAATAAGTAAAATCAATGCATTAACACGATCCATTTAAAATAAAATCCCTAACCCAATGTGAGATTTTACTATTGAACCAATTTGTCATCTGCCAGCCAACATGGATAAACACACTAAGAAAACGGGGGAGTGACCCATTCCAACATTCCAGACCCCAATTTGAATTCATTGTAAAATAATCACACAGCCAACACATCATTTAAAAAAAGACTGCCTGTCATATAACTCTTCAAGGTTACTTCAAGATATCTGTTACCAGATAGTTCAATAACCATCAGTCTCTGCGTCCTTCTCGAAGCCTGCCTATCACTGCAAGCATTTGTGAGCTGCATTGAATTAGGGTAATAAACACACAATGCACGTGTACAGATCTTCAATCTTCAGTTGCAGTATCAAGTCCTTTTGGCCATGGGTTACTTGATTCCCACCATTAAGTTAAACTGCTTTCAATTTTAAATGTGTACCCTTAAGTAGGTGAATGCCATGTCAGCCTAATCAGCATAACAGACAACAAATCCAGATCAAATTACAAAATTAGTTATTAGAGAGAGATGGAAATTCTAAGGATAAAGACTGTGAATGTTAGGGACTTGCTGCTACTTCTTCACACATCAAACAGACATTTAAGGGCTCCCACCATGAACACCCAATGAGACTGGAATTAGGTGTCCTCCAGTATTCAAACGGGGATGCTGGACTTCAGGAATTCCCGGCAGTCAGCAAATCTCTGTACAACTTAAATATATGTTTCTGCAAAGACAGCACTGTTGCCCGTCTGGCTCTGTTGGTCAGCACAGTGTTCTGAGGTGGAACGTAGATGTACAGACAATGCTTCAATAAACACATAAGCGAAGAAGGTGGAGTCTGTTAACTAGCACAGAAGGAATTTTTGACTAATTGCATTCCAACAATATCCAGATTTTCTGTGGTAATGACAGTGAAACTGCCAGCATTCGCTATCATTACTCCCCTGAAACTGACAGCAACTTCAGGAGTTTGGACACGTGCAGAACAAATGCTGAAATCCAGAAGTCGCTGTCAGTGAGTGCACGGTCCCCCAGAGGGTGCACTGCAGAGGTTCCCACAGACTGCAACTGTGATGAAATATAGGTATAATAGGGATAATTAGGAAAGAATATAGATAATTAATACATATACTTAATTAGTTAAAATTCAGATATAATTAATACATTACACTTTAGGAATAAAGATTCATTTAATACAATGAAAGTTTGAATAAATTGTCAGTTAAGATTCACTGGATTCTCTTTTAAGAGCAGAATTAAAAATTCATGATTTTCTTTAGTTAAAAAAATCCATCCCAATGTTATATTGGCATTTATAAACTAATTAGAAAATGTGACATATTGTACATGGTACACACTGATAACTATAATTCTAATTAGCTGATATAGACAAGACTATCTGAAGATGATGGTACAAGGTAGCACCAAAGATCCATTACGAATGATCATAAAATGGCACATCACTTACAAAAGAAAAAGATGCCATGTAACCCCAAGTTGACCCAAAAAGAAAAAAAACTGTTACAGCACAACATTTGTTTGAAAAGCTTTTAAAAATAAAAGACATTTATGAAATTACGTAACCAATAAAACAAAGTCATAGTGTTACTATAAAACACTACAAACATTTTGACCAGATAAATTCGCACAACCTCATAAGGGAAATCTCAGCAATTAAATAATTAAGAATAATCGTGACTGATACAACCATATATGGATAAAGAAAGAAAGAAAGAAAGAGAGAGGAACATTCACAGAAAGGTAGCACCCACATTTGCAAAGGATGAGCTAATTGATAAGAAACAGTAAAAATGAGAGAATTTTGATTCAAAAAATTAGAAGTATTGAATTCCTGAACAATACTTCGCACAGTGGCGCAGTGGTTAGCACCGCAGCCTCACAGCTCCAGCGACCCGGGTTCAATTCTGGGTACTGCCTGTCTGGAGTTTGCAAGTTCTCCCTGTGTCTGCGTGGGTTTCCTCCGGGTGCTCCGGTTTCCTCCCACATGCCAAAGGCTTGCAGGTTGATAGGTAAATTGGCCATTATAAATTACCCCTAGTATAGGTAGGTGGTAGGGAAATATAGGGACAGGTGGGGATGTGGTAGGAATATGGGATTAGTATAAATGGGTGGTTGATGGTCGGCACAGACTCGGTGGGCCGAAGGGCCTGTTTCAGTGCTGTATCTCTAAACTAAACTAAACTAAAACCCATGATCAAGGAGGCTGACTACATGACAAGAGAATTCTACTCTTAAACAGTGCTTTGTCTGGTTAAGGAGGCTTACTCGGGTAATTTAAGGTAACAGTTTACTTTGAATTTTGATGGATATTCTAAGATACTTAACTGCAACATTGTCATAATTGAACTTTTTGATTCTATTTTAGAAATAAGATTATGTTTTCCATCTTTTAGTAATGTTTTATGTTGCGATATACTTAGCCACTTAAAGTGCATTGCATGTTCAATTCTTCAATAAATTTATAAATAAGTTAGTAAATCGTCTCAAGTAGTATTCTGTAAACAACAAGAACCCCTCTTGGTATCTCCTTAAGTGGGGAGATACGTATTGAAGAGAGTCTCCCAGACCCTTATAATATCTGGGATATTTATGACCTAGCTATCAATTAATTTAAAAATAGGCTATCGGAAAGATTGCAATATTCTCTGTTGATTTCTTTATTTGAGGGAGAGCTAGTTCAGTTCTTCAGACCCAAACAAGTGTCTGTGGGAATCTGTCGGGTTTAAACTTCATTGAGGGAGATTAGCAGAGGAGTATGCTTGATGTTGTTTAGCCCTTATAGTGGGGGTTAAGGTCATAAATCACAATCTCCACTGTAATCATAAATTGACAAGAACTACACTAGCACTGTTGGTCTGTCTGTAAAAACCCTTGAAAAAGTTACATCTTGTTGAATGAGATGTAACTAGGCTTTTAACAGTATTTAACTTCATAAATTGCTAGTCCTGAAAAGTTAATTTTATATTTGTGAAATGTCAAAATTCTCCACAAGAAAAAATCCTCTGATTTTCCAAAAACAATTTTTAAAAAAGTCAGTTTAATGTTATTTTATCTTAAGTGCTTTTAACTTCCTGCTTTGCTATATCTGAATACTTCCATTTGATTGGTTGCCTTCCTACTTGCTGACATCACTGCTGATACATGGGATGACATCCACAAGAACAAGGAGCAGGAATAGACCACATGGCCCATACAGACTGCTCCGCCATTCCAAGTGATCATGGCTGATGTTAGGATTCAACTCCCCTTCCCGGCCCACTCACCATATCCCTTGATTCCCTGAAAGACCAAAAATCTGTCTATCCCAGCCTTAACTGTATTCAAAGATGGAGCATCCCCAACCCTCTGGGGTAGAGAATTCCAAAGATTCACAACCCTTTGAGTCCTCTCAGTCCTAAATGATCGATCCCTTATCCTGAAATTGTGCCCCCATGTTTTCGAGTCCCCAAACAGCAAAAACAATCTCCCGGTGTCGACCCCATCCAGCCCCTTCATAATCTTGTATGGTTCAATGAGATCGCCTCTCATTCTTCTAAACTCCAGAGAGTATAGGCCCAATTTACTCCCCTCGATTTGGCACCAGATTTATACTGCCATCAGGAAAAGGGAAATTTCCACATTAAAAATTACTAGATCACTGTGGGCAGCTTTCGTTGAGGCTAGCAACAAGCATCCTTGCTTTGCCACGGACTACAAAATCCAGGCTAAACAGGTTTATAGAACTTAAGACACCAATAACCCAAACTTCATTTTAAAAAAAAACTGAATCTTCTTCTTTGGCCTCCTTGTCCCGAGAGACAATGGGTAAGCGCCTGGAGGTGGTTAGTGGTTTGTGAAGCAGCGCCTGGAGTGGCTATGAAGGCCAATTCTAGAGTGACAGACTCTTCCACAGGTGCTACAGATAAAAGTGGTTGTCGGGGCTGTTGCACAGTTGGCTCTCCCCTTGCGCTTCTGTCTTTTTTCCTGCCAACTGCTAAGTCTCTTCGACTCGCCACACTTTAGCCCCGCCTTTATGGTTGCCCGCCAGCTCTGGCGATTGCTGGCAACTGACTCCCATGACTTGTGATCGATGTCAAAGGACTTCATGTCGCGTTTGCAGACGTCTTTAAAGCGGAGACAAGGACGGCCGGTGGGTCTGATACCAGTGACGAGCTTGCTGAACAATGTGTCCTTGGGGATCCTGCCATCTTCCATGCGGCTCACATGGCCAAGCCGTCTCAGGCGCCGCTGGCTTAGTAGGGTGTATAAGCTGGGGATGTTGGCCGCCTCGAGGACTTCTGTGTTGGAGATACGGTCCTGCCACCTGATGCCAAGGATTCTCCGGAGGTAGCGAAGATGGAATGAATTGAGACGTTGCTCTTGGCTGACGTACGTTGTCCAGGCCTCGCTGCCGTAGAGCAAGGTACTGAGGACACAGGCTTGATACACTCAGACTTTTGTGTTCTGTGTCAGTGCGCCATTTTCCCACACTCTCTTGGCCAGTCTGGGCATAGCAGAGGAAGCCTTCCCCATGCGCTTGTTGAATTCTGCATCGAGAGACAGGTTAATGGTGATAGTTGAGCCTAGGTAGGTGAACTCTTGATCCACTTCCAGAGTGTGGTCGCTGATATTTATGGATGGGGCATTTCTGACGTCCAGTCCCATGATGTTCGTTTTCTTGAGGCTGATGGTTAGGCCAAATTCTGTGCAGGCAGCCGCAATCCTGTCGATGAGTCTCTGTAGACACTCTTCAGTGTGAGATGTTAATGTAGCATTGTCAGCAAAGAGGAGTTCCCTGATGAGGACTTTCCGAACTTTGGTCTTTGCTCTTAGACGGGCAAGGTTGAACAACCTGCCACCTGATCTTGTGTGGAGGAAAATTCCTTCTTCTGAAGACTTGAACGCATGTGAGAGCAGCAGGGAGAAGAAGATCCCAAACAGTGTAGGTGCGAGGACACAGCCCTGTTTCACGCCACTCAGGATAGGAAAGGGGTCTGATGAGGCACCGCTATGCTGCATTGTGCCGTTCATATTGTCATGGAATGAGGTGATGATACTTAGCAGCTATGGTGGACATCCGATCTTTTCTAGTAGTCTGAAGAGACCACGTCTGCTGACGAGGTCAAAGGCTTTGGTGAGATCAATGAAAGCAACGTAGAGGGGCATCTGTTGTTCACGGCATTTCTCCTGTAGCTGGCGAAGGGACAACAGCACGTCAATGGTCGATCTCTCTGCTCGAAAGCCACACTGTGCCTCAGGGCAGACACGCTCAGCCAGCTTCTGGAGCCTGTTTAAAGTGACTCGAGCGAAGACTTTCCCCACTATGCTGAGCAGTGAGATTCCACGGTAGTTGTTGCAGTCACCGCGGTCACCCTTGTTCTTCTAGAGGGCGATGATATTGGCATCGCGCATGTCCTGTGGTACTGCTCCCTCATCCCAGCACAGGCAAAGCAGTTCGTTCAGTGCTGAAAGTACAGCAGGCTTGGCACTCTTGATGATTTCAGGGGTAATGCCATCCTTCCCAGGGGCTTTTCCGCTGGCTAGAGAATCAATGGCATCACTGAGTTCCGATTTTGTTGGCTGTACGTCCAGCTCATCCATGACTGGCAGAGACTGGGCTGCATTGAGGGCGGTCTCAGTGACAACATTTTCCCTGGAATACAGTGCTAGGTAGTGTTCCACCTAGCAGTCCATTTGCTTGCATTGGTCAGTGATTGTGTCCCCTGATTTAGATTTGAGGGGGGCAATCTTCTTGATGGTTGGCCCAAAAACTCTCTTAATGCCATCATACATTCCTCTGATATTTCCGGTGTCAGAGGCCAGCTAATATGACTGCATAGGTGTTGCCTATGAATAGTTTCATAGATTCTACATAAAACAGATCCTTTTAGAACTACTCATTAACATGCAAGATAATATAATGAACAACACAGTACCAGCCAGAAATCTGTAGGACACAAAGCTAGTCAGTCAAGAATTTGCACACTATCCTGTGCTACTGTTGCACATTTGATCATGTGGTCGTGGTAGAATTAGCTGCATTTTCTGAATTATGCAGGTTGGCAACTGAAACTATTGAGAAAGGAGGAAAAGAGGCAAACAAAGCCAACAGAGAGAGACACACACACAATTTACTGTCATACAAAATATTGCTCAAGAAAAAAAAACTTTCGAAGTGAACAAGTTAAACAATATCTTGAATTTATATTGTGCCTTTAATGTATTAAACCCACTGAGTTCCTGTGATTGCTGTTCTGAATCTTGAATGTTGTCTCACCCGTCACCTCCACCTCCAGCAACATGCCCTTTTACTTAACTGGTTATTGGAGATTTATTAACTGGAATTACAACCAGAGGAGCTTTAGGCCAACTGGAGCAGAGTAAAGTGAATCACACTAAACCAGCAGAACCAGATTCAAGAATTTTAAAACAAAATTACATAAAGCAATTGAGAGGGGGAGACCTTTTTCTCCTCATCAGAAGTGAACCTCAGCTTTTTCCACTCTCATTATCCTCTCTCTTAGTTATTGAGAATTTCAGTTTAACAGGAGACCAATGGGAGTCAGCAATTCCTATCTCCCTCCCTTTCCTTCATTGCTCTGCTCCTGCTGCCAGGATTAACCAGCATTGACACACTACCTGGCAAACATTGGTGAAGGGATTCAGTTTATTGAAGGTCAAGAGAAGCAATCAACAGTGTAACTTGCAGACCACATAACTCTCCAGCAGTGCTCCCTCCCTCAATTATGGCCGTTTAAAAAAAAAAAAATCGCTCTGACACACACCCAGTACAAATTGAAATAATGTGCAACATTGTGTATTCTTTACCAGTGCAAAACTGCAAAAGAGGGAAATAAAAGTGCAACCACAAACATCCTTAGCAATTTGACATGCACACACCAAAACTATTGTACGCATCCGAGACCAAAGGGAAAGCTGCAAGGGTTTGACAAGAAATAACATGGTTTGAGATATAGAACACATGAAGGAAACAATAAGACAAAATTGACCACATAGAAGAAAGATAAAAAGGGCTGGGGAAGAAATCAGTAGGAAGCTAAAATGCAGAAAGAACCATTAACAGACTGAATAATGGGTTTCCTAACGTGAATTGAAGAAATTAAGAAAATGGGAAATTGTTAACAATTCTTGACTAATTAGCTGTAATGTGCGTTTTTGTACAGCAAATCGACTCATGTGTGGATCAAGAGTAATGGTCTGAGGGAAGAGGATGAACTGCATTTATCTGTGAATGAAAGACTTTTATTAGGCGCCAAATAAGAAACAAAAAAAAAAAAATTTTCTTGTGTAAGCCAAAGTCTACATCCTTCAATTGGAACCATCAACTAATTCATCCCTGGCTGTCATATCCAAGTAGCTTACCCCGGCACAGGTTAGCTTCCTGCCAGTAAGTATAAAAACAACAACTTCAATTTTTTTTTAAATTTCATTTATGGGATGTGGGTGTCACTGGCTAGGCCAGCATATATTGCCCATCCCTAATTGCCCTCGAGAAGGTGGTGGTGAGCTGCCTTCTTGAACCGCTGCAGTCCATGTGGGGTAGGTACACCCACAGTGCTTTTAGGAAGGGAGTTCCAGGATTCTGACTCAGCGACAGTGAAGGAACGGTGATATAGTTCCAAGTCAGGATGGTGTGAGACTTGGAGGGGAACTTGCAGGTGGTGGTGTTCCCATGCATTTGCTACCCTTGCCCTTCTAATTGGTAGAGGTCGTGAGTTTGGAAGGTGCTGTCTAAAGAGCCTTGGTGCATTGCTGCAGTGCATCTTGTAGATGGTTCAAACTGCTGCCACTGTGCGTCGGTGGTGGAGAGACTGAATGTTTGAGGATGGGGTGCCAATCAAGCGGGCTGCTTTTTCCTGGATGGTGTCGAGCTTCTTGAGTGTTGTTGGAACTGCACTCATCCAGGCAAGTAGAGTGTATTCCATCACACTCCTGACTTGTGCCTTGTAGATGGTGGACAGGCTTTGGGGAGTCAGGAGATGAGTTACTCACCGCAGGATTCCTAGCCTCTGACCTGCTCTTGTAGCCACGGTATTTATATGGCTACTCCAGTTCAGTTTCTGGTCAATGGTAGCCCCTAGAATGTTGATAGTGGGGTGTTCAGTGATGGAAATGTCACTGAATGTCAAGGGAAGATGGTTAGATTCTCTCTTGTTGGAGATGGTCATTGCCTGGCACTTAAGTGGCAAGTAACATTTGCGCCACACATCAGCCCAAGCCTGGATATTGTCCAGGTCTTGCTGCTTTTTTTTTTTTACACGGACTGCTTCAGGATCTGAGGGGTCACGAATGGCGCTGAACATTGTGCAATCATCAGCGAACATCCCTACTTCTGACCTTATGATTGAAGGAAGGTCATTGATGAAGTAGCTGAAGATGGTTGGGCCTAGGACACTACCCTGAGGAACTCCTGCAGTGATGTCCTTGGAGCTCAGATGATTGACCTCCAATAACCACAACCATCTTCCGTTGTGTTAGGTATGACTCCAACCAGCGGAGTGTTTTCCCCCTGATTCCCATTGACTCCAGTTTTGCTAGGGGCTCCTTGATGCCATACTTGGTCAAATGCTGCCTTGATGTCAAGGGCAGTCACTCTCACCTCACCTCTTGAGTTCAGCTCTTTTGTCCATGTTTTGAACCAAGGCTGTAATGAGGTCAGGAACTGAGTTGCCCTGGCGGAACCCAAATGGAGCGTCAATGAGCAGGTTATTGCTAAGCAAGTGCTGCTTGATGACACCTTCCATCACTTTACTGGTGATTGAGAGTAGACTGATGGGGCAGTAATTGGCCGGGTTGGACCTGTCCTGCTTTTTGTGTACAGGACATACCTGGGCAATTTTCCACATTGCCGGGTAGATGCCAGTGTTATAGCTATACTGGAACAGCTTGGCTAGGGGCACGGCAAGTTCTGATTCAACAATCAACAACGACAAATGCAACGTAAAACAGAGAACAAAGATTAAACAAAATAAAAACTTCAATTATTAATTCATTAAAATAAAGTCCATGCTGTTCATTCTGCTCTCTAACCTCCAACCACTTTCACTTGCTTAATCATTGCTGAGTAGTTGGTACCAATACCTGACACATAGGATGCAATCAAAACAAGGTTGCTCTGAAAGGACATACCTGAGCAAAATAAATTATTTTTTGCTGTTGCTGTACATCACCACATTCAGGTCTGTGCGGTTTCTATAGTAACGGGCTAATCAGGACAATCATCACTCCTAACCCCTACCTTCCTTCGTTCTTCTCCCCGGTGCAAGTACTCAGCCCATGACCTTGCTTGCTTGAGCAAAAACTGATCAATATTCAGCTGTCTGCTGCTCCCAAGGCAATTCCTCAGACTCTCCCTTACCTAAACATTTCTCCTTAATCCTCCTCAGCTCAATCTCTGCTGTCACTGCAAAACTGTCAAACCCTGTATCTTCCAGTCAGACCTCATTAAATGACTTGTGGTCAGGGCAGGGAGGATTTTCTTTAGCTCTCCAATTCTTTTCATTCCTGTGCGAAACTGACCCCACATCAGACCCTGACAGTTTATATTTAAACAAACATTCATTATGGTAGACAAAGTTATCAGACTGCTGCCTTCGATTTCATTGAAAAGGAAATATAATCTAGTGAGAAAACTATGAATCATAAATAGTCAAAAAGTCAAGCTTTGATGAGTTATAAATATAGGTGGCAGGAGAAAGATAAATCTGAAGAATAACAATTTCTAAATTAAATTTAAAGGGTACCAGATACACCCCTATTTGAATAATCCATTTACTCTTTATAAAAGCCATCCGCAGTTAATAACCCTACCATTTACTCCCTTAGTGACCAGAACAATTTTACACATGCCTTCCTGCATTAATGTGTTAACACACAATTGAAGACTTCCTCTGGTCAGTATTTTTGGGGGGAAAAAATCATTGCCCAGAGTAAACACTGTTACAATTTTGCCAGAAATAAAAGAAATCTAATTGAGCATATTTATGATCCTACTATATGGTTAGCAGAGAAATCTTTCCCCAGGATCAGCTGCTTTGCTACACTGCAGTAGGACATGCTCCGATTAGCACGGTACAGGAATAGGGCACATCTTACGTTTGTGACCATCGCTTCTCAGGACCGGCGGCGAACGAGGCTCCGAATCTCGGTCATCATCTCCTTCCTCGTCAGCTAAATGGGTATGCGCATAATGATAACTGAGACCAGGACGGTTCTTGTATCGCTTGCCGCAGACTAGAGACAAAGAGGAAGATAAAATAGTGGCACATTAATCATGTACAACCAACCATATTGGGTACACATTCTTGTTGAGGTCTTTTTTAAAAAATGTTAAATCACTTTAGTAGAGTGAAGTCATCAGGATATATTATGAATAAAAAATAAAATTTCACAAAAGGTAACTTAAAAACAGGCAAGAAGCAAATCACCACAGCTGCAGTCTATGCACAGTTACTCATAGACTGAATAGGCAACTGCAAAGTACCTTTGTCAGATGTTTTTGAGTTATGCTTTTGTTTGTAACTATCTGAAACAGAGAAGAAGAAAGAGAAAAAGGAGTGAATTTCACAGAAGACAGACATAAAGGTAGCAGACCAGAGAGGAGATGAGTCACTTTTACACATGCAGGAGCAGGCGTGTCCATGGGGCATTTCCAATGTAATCTGCATTACTTACTGTCACACACATAGGGCTTATCATGGTCTTCCTGGGCAGTGGAATCAGCTCTTCTTCTACCACCTACACCACGTGTCTGTATATTTCAAGAAAAGGGGGTATAAATTTAGGAGAGGGTACATTCGAATAACCTTACAATAAACATCTATTTCATAGGACTGCTCAATTTCACTAAGATAACAACTTCACCACGAAGATGGTCTACCTCTATTGTGAAAGGCATCAAGCAGTGAACTTATAAATCTTTTAACTTTCAAACTTGATTTATTCCTTCAGAAAGGATTTTGAGCAGTGCAGTTGAAGCACTGGTGGTTAGAGATCTGTCCGTGCTGGAGGCAGAGACGGGAAAAATTCGAGCTGGTCAATTAGGTGCATTCTAAAATGCTGACACTTAGTGGTTTGAATGAGGTTTCATTTTGGTGTTCTGGTACCAATATGCTACAAACTCCCAATACAAAGAGGCATGTTTCTGAAGGATAAAAAAACTCTGATGTATTTATTATAAAAATTAGAAAACCAAAGTTAAGAGTATTACAAGGCTCATTAACAAGTCTGGAAGCCTTCAAAGACACGCACAGCCTGACATACCAGTTTGGTGTCAGTATTGCTTTGGACATCAGTGTTAGGACCATATAGGTTTCTTTGGCCAGAGTCTATTTTTTTTTTAAAAAGAACATTTTCACTAAAGCGTAAAAGATAAATTTCAGGTCCTTTCATCTGATCAAATGTTACAGACCTGAAATGTTAACTCTGATTATCCCTCCACAGATGCTGCTGGACCTGCTGAGTATTTCCAGAATTTTCTGTTTTTATTTCAGATTTCCAGCATCTGCAGTATTTTACTTTTGTATCAACGTTAATTCTATTCACAATTAGAACAGAAAACATTTGAACATTTTAATTAAAATAATTGAACAGGACTTCCTTCCAATTTGAAAACAAGTCAAAAACCAAACTTGATTTCTTTAAACAACTGCTTGGAATTATTGCAGAGTATTAACAGTCCCGCAAAAAAATCTAAAAACTCACTGTAAAACTAGAGTGTTTACATTA
>NC_090379.1:118755489-118786551 GCF_036365525.1 Heterodontus francisci
AGGAAATATTTAAAAGGCAGCAAAAATTTCCCTAAGTGATCAGTAGTACTGTTTGCAGCACTGAGATAGAAACAACTGCATCAGATCTCTGGTGGCTTATATATTACAGCATACCATCACTTCAAGAATTTGCTGTTCAAAAATGGAAAAACACTAAAGTGGTCATACTCATTCTAAATTACTTGTTGTGGTGCACATCTGTCTATATCTTTAAAATAAAGGGCAAACATCAGCTGTTTCAGCCAAAACAAAGTGGGTTTACTGGTTCACGTTTTCTGCTTCTCAGACTGAAGAAAGCCTCACAGCTCCAGCGACCCAGGTTCAATTCAATCTACTGCCTGTGCGGAGTTTGCAAGTTCTCCCTGTGACTGCGTGGGTTTCCTCTGGGGTGCTCCGGTTTCCTCCCATATGCCAAAGACTTGCGGGTTAATAGGTAAATTGGCCATTGTAAAAAATTGCCCCTAGTGTAGGTAGGTGGTAGGAGAATTGAGGGAAGGTGGGAATGTGAGAGGGGAAAAATTGGGATTAATATAGGATTAGTATAAATGGGGTGGTTGATGGTCAGCATGGACTTGGTGGGCCGAAGGGCCTGTTTCAGTGCTGTATCTCTCCATGACTCTATGTAGTGAGAAAACTATGCAAGTTTACGCATGCAGTGCTACTAATAGTTAGGATAGCAGCTAGTGCTGGGCTACACTATCTATGTATATCAGAGGGTGAAAACTGCCAAGGTTCAGATCAAACAATATATGGCTCACTGACAGAAAATGTCGCTGGGGCATTTGCGTGAGAAAATGGGACTGGAAAGCAAGAGACTCAGCGCCACCGATGGCACCTTCACCCAAATGAGCCACCAGGAATAGCAGCACTTTTTAAAGAGAATATCCAAGAGTATTCTGAAATATGTGTATTTCCTTTGTGCGACATACTGCAGAATCCCTGGATACAATCGATCAACCGTGCTTGCAATAAGCTAATCAGGAATTTCAGTCCAGCCCTCAAAGCTTCAGTAAAAAATAGTTTCATTAAAAAACTCCAAGAATTAAGAAGCAATTCTGCACCAAAAATCCCCAATTATAAAATAGGTCACTTAATTTGTAGCATTTGAATCAATCCTATGTTGTAGGAGTAAAAAAGTATTGATTCAATTGTATAAAGCCTTGGTGAGACTGCACCTGGAGTATTGTGTACAGTTTTGGTCTCTTTTTCTAAGGAAGGATATACTTGCCAGAGGAAGTGCAATGGAGATTCACTAGACTACTCCCTGGAATGGTGAATTGTCTTATGAGGAGAGATTGCAGAAACTGGGCCTGTACTCTCCAGAGTTTCAAAGGAAGAGAGGTGATCTCACTGAAACTTACAAAATTCTTGCAGGGCGTGACAGGCTAGATGTAGATAGGATGTTTCCTGTGACTGGTGAGTCAAGAACAAGGGATCACATTCTCAGAATAAGGGGCAGACCATTTAAAACAGAGATGGAGGAATTTCTTTACTCAGAGGGTGTTGAATCTGTGGAATTCTCTACCCCAGAGGGCTGTGGAAGCTCAATCATTCAGCATGTTCAAGACAGAAATTGATAGATTTCTGGATACTAACGACATCAGGGGATATGGGGATAATGGGGGAAAATGGCGTAGAGGTAGATGATCAGCCATGATTTGTTTGAATGGAGAAGCAGGCTTGATGGACCAAATGGCCTACTCCTGCTCCTATTTCCTATGATCCCATGATAGCTTGTTTAAAACTTGTCAAATTATTTTGCAGAAGCAAAGATGAAAAGCAGTAAAAACAATGCATAAATACACATTTTAAGAATTGAAAAGCTGAAGTCCAAATCTACTTGTATAAACTTGTAATTTTTCTGCATTGTGCTTACCCGTCCTCTGGGTTTGTTTTTACGCTTTGGGACATCATCTTCCAAGTCTTCTTCCTCCAAATCATCTATATTCTCCTCATTCTCCAAAACCCTCTGTAGTCAATAGAAAATGCAACTATTAGGACCACCCAGAATCCCACAGCATAACCTCAGCAGTTTTCAGCAACCATGCTTGTGATTTCCAAAATGTTTCACTTCCAGTACAAGCCGTATCACAGAGGAGCATTTAGTTTACATTCAGAAAATGAGGTGCAGGGCCCATGACCAGCGCGCAGGCCACCATCCTGAGCCAAAGACATGCTTTTGCTTACCCCTAAAGTAATGGGGTTTGGGAAGTCAATCAAACTTTTGTTCTTTTATTTTTTTCCCATCCCCCTCTGCTTCCCTTCAACAGGGCCCCTGGTTACACAGTTTGTTCTAAGTGTACACACCCACAGAGGTATATGTTGGTGTATTTGTTTTTTTGTTTAAAAGGACCATCCAGAACAAAAACTCAATTGAAAACTAATGAATGCAAAGGTCCACTTACTGAATCTAATTTATTCGGGTATCCTGCAGAAAGGAACCTCATGGAAACAGATTTCATTTTTGTTCATGATAATCAAAAGGATTCTCGACTGAAACTGAACCAATAGCTTCTGCAGAAGCTGCATGAAATAAATAGCACTTAGAAAAATAAGCAGTCCAGATGTGTATGGACGTCCAAGGTAGCAGTCACAGCAAGTTTAACCTCTGTATGTCATTACAGAATTCTAAAAGGAGTGCTTGGCAATCATATATGTTGGATGTTGTGCAAAGCACCCGCTGCATTTAGTTTTCCAAAGTGACCCCAACAAATTCTTGTAAATATCAACGTTTGCAGGTCATTGATTACACAGAATTCCAGATGGGAGTTCCAAAGGTCTTGGCCAGTATCCCACAAGCCTACAGATTGAGGGACTGGTTTGTGGGGGTTGGGGGGGGGGGGTCCGCCTTAGTGCTGAAGGGAGTTTGTTTACTGAAGTAAAAGGAATTTGATAACCCAAGAGTGGGCATCATTTATTTCAACTGCACCCCCAGGATAAGTAATTCCTTCTCCAGGTATATTATTCAGGCATACAGGAAGGAATTATCTACTGAAGCTGAACAGTCATGTAGAAGGTGCGGTTAGTAAAAGTAGCTCTGCTGTCAAAAGATAGAATAAAAGAATGAAACCTTCTACCACTGGATACGAGTGTACTTCCAGCTGTGACCCACTTGGCTTGCTGGGGGTGGGGGTTGGAATTGAGAACAAGTGCGCATATACAAAGGAGACAAAGTGCTGAAAAAATTTATCCAAAGTGAATAGAATCTTGGAAGATAAACAATCCAAGTCCAACCCCGGATACAATTAGAATCATTTAAACAAGGATTTTTGATGTTTATTTAAAATACTAAAGATTGAATCCGGTGTTCCATTCCAAACAACAGTAGAAAATGACATGAGACTTGCTGATCAACACCATACTCTGTTAGAGAAAGGTAGAGTAAGGCAGGGCAAGTTAGTTTCACAACTCTGATTACTTTATGAAATGTACAAGACCTTAGAAACAATGGGCAATTGTAGGATCTCAAGACACGATACATGGGGCAGACTGGGGGGTGCTGGAGGAAAGCAAGATAGAACTGACATGTGAACAAATTTCCAAATGGCTCATCCCAGCTTTGCCAGGCCTTGGTACTCGTCTGCAACAATTACCATCACCACTCAAGAGTTTCTGTGCAGGAAAGAAGTGAAGGAGAAAGGAGGAGGGGTTGGTTTACATCATGATAAATCAACAGAGACAGACAGCACACAGTGCCATAGAGCAGAAACCTACACCCCCTCACAATCTTAGTCAAGTGGTGGCATTGGATGGGGTTGAAAGCTCAGAGAGTGCAGCACCCAACTGTAGAATAATAGTGGACACAGGAAATTTGGCAGAGTAGTCCAGGCTGGACAATATCAAGCAGCAAGCCAAGGAAAGCATAGATGAATAAAAACAAAAAATGCTGGAAATACTCATCAGGTCTGGCAGCATCTGTGGAGAGAGATGCAGAGTTAACGTTTCAGGTCAGTGATGCTTCTTGAGAACTGATTTCAGATTTCCAGCATACGCAGTATTTTGCTTTTATTAAAGCATAGATTAATGCTGTTGGATAAAATGTTCAACTCTCAGTAAACAGTGAAGCAAGGCATGTTTGGGAAACATACCACATTAGCATGCCAAGGGAAAAAGAAATTACCAAAACAAAAAAAAATTAAAACAGAATTAAGCCAATTCAAAGTTTATCGACAGGAGGCTGATTTCCCATTGATATGATAATTCCCGCGAATATAAAGATCCGTTAACCTTCATGTAGAGATCAATAAGCCGTTCTTTGCAAACTGCCATAGGGCGTCATTCCCTAAAGGGATAAAACGACTGACCTGAATTTCATTGAGGGCTTCATCGTCTTTCGATTCGTTTCTTTTCTCTAGTGCCTCCCCACGTAGCAGAGCTTCCAACGCCGTCCCCTCAGCTGGCACACCATCCTTTTTTAAGGAGATCTCTCCTTCTGCATAAAGGGAAAATATACATAATATAATAAAACCCTCGAACTGAGTTCCGGGAAAGATGAACACAGATTTGAGAGGCGATAGCACGTTCAAGAACTTGAGAGGAAAGGGAGGTTGGAGATGGGGGTGGTAGTTTGCAATGATGGAGGGGTCAAAGGGTTGTTTTTTGTTCGGTTGGGTGTTGTTGAAAAGATTCAAATGGGTGGGGGAAAAAGGACCTGAGAAAACAAAACTGTTAACAATATCAGCTAACGTGGGGTCCAGGGAGGGAAGTTGGATGGTCAGTAGTTTATTCAGAATTGGGCCGAGTGTGCTGTAGGTGGGATTCAGGGACAAGATGAGCTCAGAGAAGGAATGAGAGGAGATAGGAGAGAAACCAGAGAAAATACACACAAGGCATTTGGAGGGGTCTATGAGCATCAACAAGGACTAGCTGATGTAAAATAACAGATGAAATCTGACTTGCGTTTTTGTAACTTAACTGATTACATATTATTAACAGCACAGAAATTTGTCCATGCCAGTGTTTATGCTCCACACAAGCTTCCTTCCACCCTTCTTCATCTAACCCCATTAAACATAAACACAAGAGGCAGAAAGAAATACAAGGTTATCCAGCTTCTCCTTTAATCAATGTTAGTTTCCTCAACTACTACTTGTGGTAGCATGTTCAACATTTTAATCATTTTCTGGGTAAAGAAGTTTCTTCTGAATTCCTCAATGGATTTGTTAGGGAATGTCTTATATTTATGATGCCTAGCTTTGGTCTTGAAGTTCAAGTCTTCAGAAGAAGGAATTTTCCTCCACACAAGATCAGGGGGCAGGTTGTTCAACCTTGCCTGTCTAAGAGCAAAGACCAAAGTATGGAAAGTCCTCGTCAGGGAACTCCTCTTTGCTGACGATGCTGCATTAACATCTCACACTAAAGAGTATCTGCAGAGACTCAGACAGGTTTGCGGCTGCCTGCAATGAATTTGGCCTAACCATCAGCCTCAAGAAAACAAACATCATGGGACAGGACGTCAGAAATGCTCCATCCATCAATATCGGTGACCACGCTCTGGAAGTGGTTCAAGAGTTCACCTACCTAAGCTCAACAATCACCAGTAACCTGTCTCTTGATGCAGAAATCAACAAGCACATGGGAAAGGCTTCCACTGCTATGCCCAGACTGGCCAAGAGAGTGTGGGAAAATGGCGCACTGACACAGAACACAAATGTCCGAGTGTATCAAGCCTGTGTCCTCAGTACCTTGCTCTACGGCAGCGAGCCCTGAACAACGTACGTCAGCCAAGAGCGGTGTCACAATTCATTCCAGCTTCGCTGCCTCCGGAGAATCCTTGGCATCAGGTGGCAGGACCGTACGACCAACACAGAAGTCCTCGAGGCCGCCAACATCCCCAGCATATACACCCTCCTGAGCCAGCGGCGCTTGAGATGGCTTGGCCATGTGAGCCGCATGGAAGATGGCAGGATCCCCAAGGATGCATTGTACAGCGAGCCTGTCACTGGTATCAGACCCACCGGCCATCCATGTCTCCGCTTTAAAGATCTCTGCAAACGTGACATGAAGTCCTGTGACATTGATCACAAGTCGTGGGACTCAGTTGCCAGGGATCGCCAGAGCTGGCGGGCAACCATTAAGGCGGGGCTAAAGTGTGGCAAGTCGAAGAGACTTAGCAGTTGGCAGGAAAAAAGACAGAAGCGCAAGGGGAGAGCCAACTGTGTAACAGCCCCGACAACCAATTTTATCTGTAGCACCTGTGGAAGAGTCTCTCACTCTAGAATTGGCCTTTATAGCCACTCCAGGCGCTGCTCCATAAACCACTGACCACCTCCAGGCGCTTACCCATTGTCTCTCGAGTCAAGGAGGCCAAAGAAGTAGTAGTAGTTTTGGTCTCCCCAACAAGTGGGATCATCATCTTTCTAACTATCCAAGGAAATCCATTCATAATCTTAAAGGCCTCTATCAGGTCACACCTCCTCTTTTCTAGGGAAAAAGAATCCCAGTCTGTTTAGTCTTTCCTGACAGGTATAACCTCTCAGTTCTGGTATCATCCTTGTACATCTTATTTGCATCTTCTCCATTGCCTCTACATTTTTTTATAATATGGATATTAGAACTGTTCACAGTATTTCAAGTGCGATCCAACCAGCATTCCACACAAGTCAAACATAACCTATGTTTTTCAATTTTAACCCTCTAGAAATGAACCCAGTGCTTCAGAGTTAGCAAGTCAGGATGGCACAGAACACAAGAAATAGGAACAGGATTAGACCTAATGGCCCATCAGCCTGCGCCACCATTCAAAACAATCATGGCTGATCATAGGGTTCAACTCCACTTTCCCGCCCACTTGCCATACCCCTCGATTGCCTGAGACATCAAAAATCTCTCTATCCCAGCCTTAAATGTATTCAACGATGAAGCATCCACAATCTTCTGGGGTAGAGAATTCCAAAGATTCACAACCCTTTGAGTGAAGTAATTTCTCCTCATCTCAGTCCTAAATGACCGGCCCCTTACCCGGAGACTGTGCCTATGTTTTAGATTCCCTGACCAGTGGAAATAATATCTCAGTGTCTACCCTATTCAGCCTCTTTAGCATCTTATATGTTTCAATGAGATCACCTCTCATTCTTCTAAACTCCAGAGAATACCGGCCCACTTTACTTAGTCTCATCATATGACAATCCTCTCATCCCTGGGACCAATCTATTGAACTTTCGCTGTACTGCCTCCAATGCAAGTATATCCTTTCTTAAATGTGGAGACCAAAACGGCGCAGAGTATTCCAGATACATCTCACCAAAACCCTCTACAATTGTAGCAATACTTCCTTATTCCTGAAAGTACTTGAATCCCTTGCAATAAAGGCCAACATGCCATTTCCCTTCCTAATTGCTTGTTGCCCCTGCATGTTAACTTTCCACGTTCCTTGTACAAGTATACCCAAGTCTCTTTGAACATCAGAGGCCATTTGATCCATCTAGTCCATTCTGCTTTGTTTGCTTTTTATAAAATGGCCACATTGACCTACATTACTACTTTCAGTGATGTGTGTATCTGGACTCCTAGATCCCTCTACTCCTCTACCCTATTTAGACTCATTTTTCTAGCAGTTTATGGGCTCCTTATTCCTCCTACCAAAGTGCACCACCTCAGACAAAACTATGTTGAAATTCGGTTGGCATTTACACACTCATTCTGCAAGTTTATTCATGTCTTCCTGTATTTTGTCAGACTTCCTCAGTATTTGGTGTTGTCTGCAAATTTTGAAATAATACTTCTGAATACAATCCAAATTATTTGTATAAATTGTGAATAAGAGTGGTCCCAGCACCAATCCTTGTGGAACGCCACTTCCCACCTTTTGCCAGTGTAAGTAACTACTTTTAACCCCGACTCTCTGTTTCCTGTTTTGTAGTTAAGAATGAAGAAAGATATTACAAGTAATGGAAGGTAGGTGACAAATAGCATGAGTTTTAAAAGCCTGAAGATTACAGTAGGAAAGAAGAACTGAAGCGAGGGAGATGTGTAGTTCCACTGCTTTAAGTAAAAGCTGAACATTGTGCAGTGCTGGGACAGAACGAGTGAGGATGCAAGAAGGAGGAAGGGCATGTCATGCATCATTATCCCAGGGCTTTAAAAGGAACAAGGAAATGAAGTTCAAGGGAGCAATCACCATCACAATAAAGATAAAGCCTGCAACATGGAGATGAAGCAAGGGGAGAAAATGGTGTCCAGATATTCTTTAAATACATATGCTACATGGAGCATTTCTCCAAATTTAAGGCATATAATTTGGTTCTGAAAATGTTGAAGATAGCACAGGAAGAAAATGCAAACCCATATATATATATATATATATATATATATATATATAATGTGTTCAAGGTAGTTCTTTTCAAACCCATGGACAAACTGATGCTACAGAGGAAGTTTCTTAAATGCAATGAATGCAACATAGCAATCAGCATTTAATTTATTCCATAAACAAAATCCATAACCACTGATTATGCTGCAACTTAATGTTGTTTAGCATTGTTATATGTGCTTTTAAGTATTAAATATTTACACTGGAGTTTTTTTGCTGAGACATTGCTCAGCAAATTGCTATATTGAAATGTTTGCGAAGGAAATGCAAAAATCCTGGTGTGGACAAGACTGCATCTATTTCAGGATACGCTCTAAACCTTCAGGCAGAAATGCTTCCCCGCATCCCCCCACTCTTCCTCTCCCTGGGGTCCCAATATTAGAATAACCCAGCTGTAACAGAGCAATCTGTCATCTGCTCTCAGAGTAGATTCTGTCAGAACAAAACAAATCTGTCGAGCACAATAAAAAAAAGAGTAAATTAAAATGCAAAAAAAATCAAAGCAGCCAACGAAACACAGCAATGGAAACCATCAAAAGAAGATAGCATAAATATTTGATCAAAAGCCATTAAAACAGGGTTATTTACTAAATAGTAAAAATGAATTTCCCTACAGAAGCCCAAAAGCAGCATGAGATGTAGGCACTGCAAGCTGGAATACAAATACATCCAGGCTTCAGTGACAAAGTGACCTTCAAAATGGAATACTGGGTATGAGTGGGCAGTCGCCAGACAAACAGCCACCTCCTTCCCAGTAAGCAACAAACCAAACTACCTTCAGCAGCTGACTCCATCCACAGCCGATTGTTTGCTGTAGAGCAAGAGGCAGGCAGTATCATATTTGACCTTTACAGAACGACAACACAGAAGGAGGCCATTCGGCCCATTGTGCCTGTGCCGGCATATCTAAATAATCCTGATCCCCTGCTCTTTCCTCATAATCCTGCATTTTTAATCCCTTTGGCATTACAAAAACAGCTCTTCGCCCCAGTTAATTACAACACAGCAATTTATTCCCTTTCAGAAGATATAAATTATTAAAACATGTACAACTAAATAAGTTACAAGTGTCTTTGAGAAAGGTAAAAATTGTAACTGCACAAGAGTTTTGGGGTTGGGTGAGGGAGGTAACCACAAAAGTGAGAACCATTGAGAGCTTAAGCATTCTAACAGAGAAGCTTACAGATTTCCAAAAATGGTGTGTGTAGAAGTTCAAGTAAAAACAAAAAAACTTTTCATTTTAATAAACAAAAACTAACTTCAGCAGCAGTGACGTCTAGAATTATTGCAAAATGCTGCATTTTATATACTTGCCCCCAGCCCCTCTGAGTTTTAAGATTTTAAGTTTAATGCCCTTAAGCAGCCTAGTGATGGAGTGCAATTAAAGTAGAAGGATCCACATTTGTGCTTCCTACTTGGCAGAAGTGCCTTTTTTCTTTAAAAAAAAAAGGAAGGAAGCAGCTCCATAGTGAAGTTATTCTGCCCCGTTCTCTTGCATTTACAGCAGTTTAACAGCAGGATTCACTGCAGCAGCAATGATGGAGCAAAAAAATCCCAAGTCAGCGATAAATAGGTCTGACTTTGTGGAGCTCAATAAAAATTGAGTTCAATTTATCAAGCCTGGGCTCCTTTGCAGCAATGAGGCTGAACTGCACACAAAAAAGTTACATGTACCCACAATATCAATCCATTCTTCCTTCCTGGCCACTTCTTTGAAAAAAAAATTCACAGCTAAAACAACCAGCTTATGTAAATTGAAGGCAAAAGATATTGAAAGGGGAGGAGTCGCAGTGAGGAGACAGGGAACTACTTGTTCTACACTGAATAAGCTTTATATTGAGAGAAAAAAAAAGTGGCCCGCTCTTCAGACAGAGCAGCCAATAACTTCAACTGCAAAAATAAATAACACAATAACAATAATCAAAAACAGCATCAGACAAATTATCTGCAGTAGTCAGATTGATGCCAAGCAAAGTTCTTTCAAATAATGGAAGCTCTGCCTTAAACAGTCTACATTTTATCAGTGCAAAGGACATCACTGATAGATCAGATTGGCTGTTTGGTTAATTCACTACAGAACCAGCTAAAAAAAAACCTGAAGTGAAGGCAGGAGAGAGAAAGCAAGCAAGAAAGCAAGGGAGAGAGAGAGAGAGAGAGAGAAAGCAGTTAAGTTTTCATTGCATTGTGATATTTTGGAATATTAAAAGCCTTTTGCCATTTTGAAATATGTCAAGCTCCAGGTTTTCAAACATACTGTTGAACTTCTGTAAAAAGCACCCTGATAATGATGAGAACTATGATTTAAAGAATGCAAGGTCACTACTGATATGCAATGGATTGCCAAACTGGGTTGTGAATAATTTATTTCCCCCCACCCACCACCAAGCCAAAGTGAACTGGATATTTTTCCAGCCACTGCTGTACAAATATTGCACTTTACGAAGCACCATGAGACAACTAAGCATGTCACAGTCATACTGGCACCTAGTTTGTGACCAAGACAAAGCTGTTCAGGTTTCAGATTAATAACATTCTTCCTTCAGTAAATAAGGATAAAATCCATCTCTTAGGTTTCAACACTAACGTCAACTGTGAAAGTGGTTCTCAGCATTTGGTACATTCTGAAGGTCAGCAGACAACCCACCGTCACAATCCACAAAGGCACTTACAGCCAGGGGAACCTGGGAGGCTTTAAGAGCACGTAGTGCAGGTATTTGATCAAAGATACTATTATCCAAATGCTCAATTTAAATGTCACTAATGGCAAAAGTGTCAGTTTGCTTTCCTTTAAAAGGTATAAACAGAGCAAATTTTTTTTTTTATGTACAATTCCAAATTTGGCTAAAATAAAGCGGCTATTTCCTCTCTCAACCCTGCCAGCATATTGTCTTGTCAATTTGTCAGCTGGGTTCACTGAAGACAATGCTTATGGCACGTGACATCAAAAATGTCCATTTCTATTTTAGAATTAGTGCTTTGCTAAAGGGGCAATACATTCTATTGAATTGTCCCATAATCACAACATACTTTAAAAGGGGAATTTCAGCTAACTTAAATATTAGTCTTGATGTATTTCAAGAGCATTCTTCGAGTTAAAACTGCAGCAGCAGGTAGTCTATAGAAGCTTCCTTGCTCAGATATCATAAGTTTCTGCTCCAGTGATGTCAAAGTGAAGTATGGTCTTCATCTCAGTGCCTCTACAAATGTTTTTAGGAGATAAGGTCTCAACAATATTAGTGTTCTTAGGCTAAAATTATGCTCAAATGATGGCTCAAAGTAATTGCATGAGCTAGCTGGAGTGCTATTGGACCATCTTAAAACCACGAGTGTTGAGGGTTTGGCAGAGTGTTGGGTCCCTAGGGTTGATAATGCTCATTCCTATTTAGTTACCTTGCTGGAAGGTGTAGACGTGATACAGCACCTTCAGGATTGGGGTAAAGAGTTGAAATACCAATCAAGATGGCAGCAACAGCAGAGCAAATATCTCCTTTAAGACATACATGGACTTGGGTAAAATGGGCAACTTGCACAGAGTCACCTGAGCAACTAAAGGAACAAGATACATTATTTGACCAGGGGAACATCATCTCTAGTCCTGCAGCACAAAGCAGGAGGCCAGAAATCATGTCAAACTTCATTGCATCATCAAGAAACAAGCTGAAAGATTTCAAAAATCTAGGGCTATGCAGGCCCATAAAAGTAGCATCCTAAAAAAAAAGTTTCTTTAAAAACAGAGCATATGTTTTTATATTAGTGAATTATTAAAAGTTTAATCACAGTGTATTACCACATAAACAATACTGGGTTCCAGCTCTCTCACCTCATCCATTGACTTGAAATGCTAACTCTAGGGTTAATTTCAAGCTCCAAAATCAGGTGGGTTAGGGTCAGGTGTGAGGTTAAAATGTTAAAAATTTGAAACAAGAACCCAACCCACCTTGAACATGGCCACATCTGGTTTTAACAGAGGCAAGACGCGAAGTGGATGACCCAGGTGGCAGGTCGGTCATTGGAACCTTTTCTTTCCCCCCCAGTGTTTCATTTTTAACCACAGGTCAGCCAGCAGGGAAACCTAGCAGGTGAAAGGAGGCAAGACAAGCCGGACCTATCAGGTAAGTTTCTTTACAGCATTGCTTGTGGGTCAAGAGAAGCAGAGTGTTTCCTCCAGGCCCAACAAGCTAACCCACCTTAACTATCTCCCCAATTCCCCCCCAACCAGCCCTGTCCTGTGATTATTGATCCCTCCGCCCCACCTCCAACTTGCCCCCTGACCCCACCATCTCTCCCCTGCAATCTCCAACCCTCCCAACAACACACTACCCAATTTTCTATCCCCAATAACCACAAACCTTACATGAGTCTAGGCTGTAACCTTTCCTGGAGAACTTGCCCAGCCAGCAGACAGCCAAGCCAATCAAGCAGATTGGTTTCCAAGCAGGAATACATTTTCATTTAGTTAAAGTGGAAAGAAGCACTTACACAAATATGTAGTGATTAGAGGTCTGCTTTGGAACATTTAGTGTGAATTTCAAATCAAAAATCATGAGTCAAATACCCTTAACTGACTGAAAACAAAACATAGTTAATAACTCTTAAGTTTCAGAGTAGACTAATCACAGAGCTCTTGAAAGGGCGAGGAGAAAGTCTCAAGTGGCTTGTTTTAAGATATAAAAGGTCACGTACTCATTATTGTCCATATATCCAGCGCCGCTATTTATAGGTTTATACTACAATCATGCCTGTGCCAGATCTTTGGCACAGCTATTCAATTAGTCTTACTGCCCTTAGCTTACCCCACAACCTGACAATTTTCTCCTTTTCACATTTTTATCCAATTCCTTTTTGAAATTTACTACTGAAGCCACTTCCACTGCCCTTTAAGGTGGATCACAACTCACCGTCAAGAAATGTTCTCATCCCACCTCTGGCTTTTTTGGCAATTAATTTAATGTGCCCTCTGTTTCCAGTGGCAGAAAGGTCAGTAACCTTTATCGCAAGAGGATTTGAGTACAGGAGTAGTGAAAGCTTGCTTCAATTGTGTAGAACCTTGGTTAGACTGCACCTGAAGTAGTGTGCACAGTTTTGGTCCCCTTACCTTCGGAAGGATATTATTGCCATAGAGGGAGTGCAACGAAGGTTCACCAGACTTGCTCCTGGGATGGAGAGAGTGCCTTACGAACAGAGATTGAGGAAACTGGGCCTGTATTCTCTAGAGTTTCGAAGAATGAGAAGTGATCTCATTGAAACCTACAAAATACTTAAAAGGGATAGATAAGCTAGATGCAGGCAAGATGGTTCTCCTGGTTGGGGAGTCTAGAATCGGGGACACAATTTCAAAATAAGGGGGAAGCCACTTGGGATCGAGATGAGGAGAAATGTCTTTAATCAGAGGGTTGTGAATCTTTGGAATTCTCTACCCCAGAGGGCTGTGGAAGCTCAGTCATCGAGTATGTTTGAAACAGAGATTGACAGATTTCTAAATGTCAATGACATAATGGGGTATGGGGACAGTGTGGGAAAAAGGCATTGAAGGGGATGATCAGCCTTGATCATATTGAATGGTGGAGCAGGCTCGATGGGCTGAATGGCCTACTCCTGCTCCTATGTTCCTAACCAGTTCCTCCCTTTACTCAAGGAACACCTCTATTAAACCTCCCCTTCACCATCTCGGCTCTAAGAAAGTATACTTGCATTGTATATTTTTCTTCAATAAAATAATAAAAGGGAGGAATTTCATGCCTGTTGCTATATTATGCAGACAGGTAAAAGTCAAGATTGCGGGACTACAACATAAAAGACTAGACAAAGCAATTTTGTTAGACGTGAAAAAAGCAGCAACCAAATCACTGTCTTAATGCAAAATTAAATAACTCCCACATCCTCCTCTACCCAATTCAAATAAGTGCAGTTTACATTGTAGTGCATTTCACAAGTTGTTTTTTGAAGCAGTTGTTAGATAACATGAATCCACTGCTGCAAAGAGAGACCATCAGATTTCAGCACCTCATTAAAACACACTCACCAAGCTTTATTTCACATAGCCTGAGCCTCGGGTCTTCAGGGGGATGTAAGCGTCTCTTCTTTCGCCAGCAGCGTGCAGGGTAAGTGTACAACTGTCCTGGTGCCAACCCTACAAGACATGTCGTGCCTGCATTAGAACCTCATATGCATGTGGCAGGTCATTAAAAACATTTGTTACAATGTGACTCATTTTCTCTTAAAACATTTTGTTCAGAGATTTTCCTCAGAATTACTGAAGATGCACATAGCACTGAACAGTGGCATGGATTGCCCCAAACACAACCCCAGGTATCAATGGTGGCTCCATGAAAGCAGAAGCTGGAGAGAAGAAAGGTTGGAGAACAGACCTGACACTAGCTGGGGTGGACATCACCTCTTACAAAAGATGGCTACTGCAGGGAATTCAGGGCTGGAGTGATCTCTTAGACTAGCTTCAGTTGCCAAAATGGGTCAGAGAAGAATTTCCCAGATTTCTTCCCCCAAATTGGCCTCAGTTTTTTTTTTTAAGTCTGTTTTCTTGCTTCTCCCAGGAGATCACCTCGTTTCAATAAATATATATATATATATATATTGTGGTACACAGGTTCTCTCAATCGAGAGAGACAGGCTGGATGGAGCACAGTCTTCACCAACCCATCATTATTCATAGTGGGTTAGTATGCTGGTACTGCAAGTAATAAAGAAGGTTAATGGAATGCTATCCTTTATTACGAGAAGAATTGAAAATAAAAGTAAGGATGTTATACTTCAGTTATACAGGGCATTGGTGAGACTACATTCGAATACTATGTGCAGTTTTGGTCTCCTTATTTAAGGAAGGACGTGAATACGTTGGAGGCGGTTCAGAGGAGGTTTACCACATTGATACCTGGAATGAGCGGGTTGTCTTATGAGGAAAGGTTGGACAGACTGGGCTTGGTTCCGCTGGAGTTTAGAAGAGTATATAAAATCCTGAACGGTTTTGACAAGGTGGATGTGGAAAGGATGTTTCCTCTTGTGGGTGAGTCCAGAACTGGGGGCCACTGTTAGGGGAAAATTAGGGGTCGCCCTTTTAGGACAGAGACGAGGAGAAATTTTTTCACTGAGGGTTGTGCGACTTTGGAACTCTCTGCCTCAGAAGGTGGTGGAGGCGAGGTCACTGAATATTTTTAAGGCAAAGGTAGATTGATTCCCTGGCCTAACAAGAATCAAAGATTATTCAGGGTAGATGGGAGTGTAGAATTCGAGACACAAACAGATCAGCCATGATCTTATTAAATGGTAGAGCAGGATCGATGGGCTGAATAGCCTCTTTTTGCTCCTAATTCGTATGGTCATATATGTTCCCAAAACACTTCAAGTCAAGCCTCTCAGCAGTGGCTCTTAAGTGGCATTAGCAGCAGCCTGGGAGAAGTGAATGATTATCTGTACTCAAAGACCTAAAATTGTGTGCCAGAATTTAAAACCCACAATTATGGGAAACTATTGATATTTGTATTAAGTATGCGTGTGTCTAATCCAGCACTAAAAATTAAACTCACAGCTTTCAAGCTAACACTAACACACCTGGGCCTCTGTGCCTCTTCTCCATCCAAATGTAGCAATTATTTTGAGCAACTCCAGTCTGAGAGTCCAAGAACGGCAGGCGGACACTGCGCTCTGCACACAGGCGGGCATTGTAATTCCGACAATGTTCAATGGCTTCCTTGTAGAACTGCTCTCCTAGTCTATACAAACACAAGGAGAAATTCACGATTAGAGAAACATTCAAATACAAACACACGCAAAAGCACAAAGACAAATATTTCTGTACGAAGCTTACATTAGTCTAAAGCAATGTTAAGGATGTATCAGGTAACTGTAAAATTGGAGGGGGTGGGTGGGCGAGGGGGGTAGCATTAACAAGTACCCTCAAGGAGAAGTTCATCCTAGTGTTAAAGCACTATAGGTAGAATTTATGCTCCCGTAAGAAAATGAAATCTGTGAATTCTGATTCCAAGCAGCTGAACACTATCCTGTTCCTGACGTGTCATTGACACTGACATTGTCCCAAGTTTGGTTCTAATTTGTGCTAGTTTGCTTTGGTACATGACAGTTTGACCTCCAGTACAGAAAGCTGTGGGTTCAAGCCCCAGTCCAGCACGCAAGTACGAATCTTGACTAACACATCAGTGTAATGAGAGAATGCATTGACAGACATGTCATCATTTAGAGATGTTTAACTGAGGTTGCATGTGATGATTAAGGCACTGGTTATGATCCCATGGCACTATTCAAAAAGAGGGACTACTCCCAGTCTCCTGATTTCACATCCCTCAACCAGCACCATTAAAATATAAGAATTAAAACAGGTCTTTAATGATGTGTTTGTGGGATTTTAGTCCCGGCAAAGTGATGATTACCATCAGACAAAACATTGCAAAGTAATTTAATAAGTTAATAATTGAGAGACATGACAAGAATTAAATGTTTCCCATCTAGTTTACAAAGCATTGAAATTACTTGCTGTTCTACATTATCATCCCCAGCAACTGTGTATCCAGACAGCAATTTAAGGAAAGAGGAGAGATTTGCAGCGGTCTTTTTTGCCATTATAACTTAGACGACAAGCTTAAACCATCCAACAGCAGAAACACAGCATAGTTTCATGTTACTTGTAGCACGAAAATTGTATGCTCGAGCACAACAGGTCAGTCATGACACATCAGTGGAGTATTCCTCCCTTACCAATGGAAGTATTAGCTTTAAGTAGGAGAATGCAACCTGGTGAGGAACAGCAATCACATGGAGCTGCTTTCTTGGAAAGCCCAGCCCACAACTGGGACTGTAGCCTAATCCAGCAGCAACTTGTGAAAGGTGGGTGAATGAAGGAAATCACAGTTGGCACTCCCTCCCCACATACAACTTATAGAAAAGGGGTCCACTGGCATAACAGGCCTAAAAACATTTTAGGCTTTGCTCCATCACATACATTTAAAATTAAAGGAGGCAGCAAAGGTACCTTTTAAACAATTATATATTAGCTGGACCCACGTTGTCCTTCTGTATTGTAGTTAAAAACAGAGGTTTGCTTTCTTCAGGTTTTAGTCCCTGCTCCTGTGCTAATTCATTGGGTAAGTACAGAACATCAGTTAGCTGGGAAAGCCTCAGGCTAGGAAGGGGAAGGGCTAAAGCGTAGGCTCATCTCACCTGGGAAGCCAGTTACTCAAAACAGATTGTTGAATATTGAAATTTAAATAGACAAAAAACACAACTGAAGCATTAAAGCCACAGCTAAATGGCCAGTGAACTGAATGTCATCATAGCTTGCATTAAGCCATGAAAATCCACTTTCATTGGGGATTGGGGGTGGAAGGGCAGTGTAGGCAGAAGGAAGAATTTGACAACCAGTTCTGGATTGAGACTTGGATGTCACAGCACTTATTCTAGTTACAAGATTCAATCCTCTACTCTTAAATCCTGTCAGGTAAACAGATGAACAGAGGGACGGGAACCCGTGTAAAACATCTTGGGCTGTATGCACCAAAAGTGTTTTTACTGTGTAATGCAAATGTGCATTGCATATGAAATGGAATGGCAAGAGTTGTGAGGCAACTCATGATCTGTATCAAAGGAATCTGATTTCTATTGTACTTCCCAAAATGTGAAATTTGAACTGTTTTGTTATGTATTTTTTGCAAATTTTTATGAATAAAGTATATTTTTGGAAAAAATTAACCCCTGCAGTGCTAAACTGCCATCGTACCAGTCTAAATTATACACATGCAATCCATCAGACAGCTGCCACAAAACAGCTTGAGCATTATGAAAGCAGAATCACCATTCTCTTTTCATTTCATAGAATCGCAGAACGATACAGCACTGAAGGAGGCCATTCAGCCCATCGTGCCTGTGTTGGCCCTTTGGTCGAGCTATCCAATTAGTCCCATTCTCTTTCCCCACAGCCCTGCAAACATTTTCCCTTCAAGTATTTATCCATTTCCCGATTCCATTCTTTCAGGCAGTGAATTTCAGATCCCAACTCACTGTGCAAAAAAAAAGTTCCCTTGTGTCACCTCTGGTTCTGTTGCCAATCACCTTAAACTGTGTGCTCTGGTTACTGACCTTTCTGCCCCTGGAAACAGTTCCTTCCAACTTACTCGACTAAAACCATTCTTACTTTGAACACCATCAAATTTCCTCTTAACCTTCTTTGCTCTTAGGAGAGCAACCCCAGCTTTTCCAGTCTCCCCACAAAACTGAAGTCTCTCAGCCCTGGCACCATTCTAGTAAATCTCCCCCTAACCCTCTCCAAGGCCTTGACATCCTTCCTAAAGTGTGGGCCCAGAATTGAAAAGAATACTCCAGATAGACAGTGTTTTATAAAAGTTTAAGCAAAATACTGCGGATGCTGGAAATCTGAAAGAAGAACAGAAAGTGCTGGAAATACACAGCAGGTCTGGCAGCATCTGTGGAGAGAGAAACAGAGCTAATATTTCAGGTCTGTGATCTAAAGGTCTGTTTCTCTCTCTCCACAGATGCTACCAGACCTGCTGTGCATTTCTAGCACTTTGATTTTTTATTTTATAAAAGGTTTGTTGTTTTAGTATAACTTCCTTATTTTTGTATACTATTCCTCGGTTAATAAAGCCAAGGATCCCTTTTCTTTAAAAAAAGGAAACAACATTCTCAACTCATCCTGCCACCTTCAAAGATTTGTGTACATCCTCCCCCGGGTGTGTCTGTTCCTGCATCCCCTTAAAAGTTGCACCATTTAGTTCATATTGCCTCTCCTCATTCTCCCCATCACTTGTCTGCCCATTTCACCGTCCTAAAGTCTATTATCTTCCTCATTGTTTACTATACTTCTGAGTTTTGCATCATCTGCAAATTTTGAAATTATGCCCTGTATGCTCAAGTCCCGGTAAATATCTATCAAAAAAGAGCACCACTGTATACATTCCTCCAGTCTGAACAACAACCTTTTCATCACTACTCGCTGCTTTTTGTCCCTTAGCCAATTTCATATCTTTGAAGCCACTGCCCGTCATGCAGGCCCCCACCTGCCAAGAATGAGGTGCACATTATTTTGCCACATGAACACCAAAAGTTAAAATTACTGCTGGGAAGAAAAAAAGAGCCTATCACAAGGAATTGCCAGGCCTCTCACAGGAAAGACCTTTTTTGCATAGTAACAGACAATACTTGGAACAGACAAAGGGGCCACTCCCTGCTCCAATTTAATCCACAGTGGACTTTTGATTACCAGATGTTGAAGGCACAGAGGCTAACATTCCAGGTTAACTGCTAAGATGGCCGAATACACAAACAGACGTGGTCAGACCAGTTTACTCACATAACTAACTGACTGTGGCACATTCAAATTCAAAAAAACTCCAACAGAGTTTCAAAACTCAGAAAGCGGTTTGCTCCTGGACTGAAAACATCTCTCTCCTGTCTGCTCCCATCTTTTTCTCACGGAACTGAAGACCCATTGAAGACACACGAACCCCAAGAGAGAAAAGTCACCTACAGTGAACAAGGTTTAAGAATAATACTGGGCCCCAACGAAAAGCAAGACTACTTACAAAAAGGACTACAGTGAGCTCGAAGCACAGCAAACAAAAAACTCTTCTGATATTGCCTCAAACCTCTCTACTTTATTTTTCTTCTGCTTTTTTCTGTCCCTATTTGCACGTGTGTATCACGTGTGCAAGCTATCGTGGGTACGTCATATATCCGTAGGCGTTAACCGTATTAGAGTTTAATTTTTCAAAACTTTACCTTTCTTCTTTAAACCTAAGAAAGCCTGTTTCTTTATGCTCATTTCTTTGCCTTATAATTGAAAAGCGGTGAACAAGGATTCACCAAGGGGGAGCTCAAAATACAACGCGTTTAAAAATTAAACCCTGTTACAATAAGACCAGGTGAAGACGAAAAGGGACCCCTAGACACGCTTCTGACCTGGTTGAAACACTGTCCATTTAATCTTCTATTTTGCAAACAAGTCTACTATGTTGCACTTTATTAAATGTCTTGTGAAAGTCCATATACATATCAATCACATTACCTGCATCCACCCTTTCCGTTACTTCATCAAACTCAGCTTTAACAAATCGTGCTTTCAGTTATTAGCCATGTTTTTCCAAGTGCCAAATAATTTTAGATGCTGCCTGACCTGCTGAGTAATTCCAGCACTTTGTTTTTATTTCAGATTTCCAGCATCTGCTGTATTTTGTTTTTACTAAATAATTTTGTCCTGGATTAATGTCCCTAAAAGTTGGTTTTAGATGAAACAAAAGAACAGTAGCATAATTAAAACATGCACTGCAAATATTTATAATTCTTGTGAATTTTACCCTCATTCCTTTAGCATATTTGCCTTTTAATTCAGGTCTAACCTTCTACTGCATCAAAACAGACTTCTGTTGATGGCAGGTGTTGAAGGCACCTGTGGCCTTGCTGCAGCTTTGATGAGTTTGTAAAAAAGGTGTCACAAGGTGCTTTGATCTTAAAGCATAATGTGGGCCATAAATATTTCAGGAAAGAAAAATAGCAAATCAAATATTAAAAAAAGTTCAAATTATGTAGTGATTTTATTTCTAAATAATTACAAGCACAATCCTTTTATAGGCAATGGAGAAGGCCCCTCCCTTTTAATTAGTCATCTTCCCAGATACACAGTTTTGGCATTTGCTGTATTATAATCCAAAATAGATGTGAAACAACAAGAAGGTCTTTGAATGTGTTGTCGCCTCCCAAATCCATGCCCATCATGTCCGGAACTCCTCGTTTCAATCCCTCCAATCCAGCTTCCACCTCTGCCATCCTATGTGACTGTGGCAAAGGTAAACTATCCCTCCTCGTCCTTCTCTGTGGCCCCATGTTCTAGACTCTCAGCATCTACCCTGTTGAGCCCTCCTTGCTGTTAGCAGCCTCAAATGCAACGAGTTTGGGAAGATTCATCCCAATTCACAACAGTCAATCATGCAAAAACTTTGGCCCTCACACCTAGCCTCAACATGCACTTCTCTGGGAAAATAGACGTGGCAGAAAAAGAAAGCAAACAATGAAACAGGGGTATGAGAGATTGGGGTAAAGCAGAAAGAAGTGCTCTAGATGGCACCAAGCTAGAAACACTTGTCACAAATAAGATTTGCTTCTTCCCATAGATTATGCACAGCACAAAACACTGGAAAAAAAAGGTGAAACACAATTTGTCAGCCTACAGATTTTGTAACTCTTGCTGTACAGCAGGTTTTCTGGAATTACATTTTCCCCATGGAAAAGTTTGTGCAGGTTATTGTAAAAGTTAAAGAATGCATATGTCACCACATCCCTCTGCTGACTCTAGACCAGAACTAGTATAATTTAGTGATGGCCTAGTGGCAGGAATCTTTATGAAACGACCTCCTGTTTAAAGAATATAGAATAATATAAAGTGCATCTCAGATAGTCAAGGTAATGAATAGTTAAACTATATGACTATATCTCCATTATAATCTACATTATCTAGTGAACAGTCCTGGAAGTTGGGCAAGAATAGGATCCAGCTCAGGTGCAATCCTCCCTGGAAGTACCGTATTTATACTCACTGTCAGCCACGGGCATAGGTGGAAGCACACTCCAGCAAGATGTTAATGCTCTCAGGAAAAGAGGAAGACAAGTATTTTAGAGAAGAGGATGAAAATTAAAAGAAGTCTATCATATTAAAATAGTGCCTTTCCTATGAAGCTATTTTGGTTGTGCAGATCAGTGACAAGGTCACGCTGGATACAGAGTACAGTTTTAGTGCATTGGAAAGGATCCATTTGAAATGGCGGAACAGCCGCGAGGGGCTGAGTGGCCTTCTCTTGGTCCTGTGATCCAAACAAATTTGCACGAGTTAGAGCTCACAGTTATTGGAGGGGGGCAGACGGGAGCGCAAAATAAACAAACCCGACAGATCACTGAGAGGCAAAAGAAAGGACAAAGAAAGAAAGCACTTGCATTTATATATAGTGCCTGGCACCATCTCAGGATATCCCGAAGCACCAAGGGATTACTTTACAAGCGTGGTCACTGTTGTAATCTAGGAAACAGTTCAGCCAACTTTCACAGTAAACTTTGACAAACAGCAATGAACTAAATGACCAACTAAACTGTTCTAATGATATTGGTTGAGTGATGAATATTGGCTGGACTCCCCTACTCTTCAAACTATGCCATGGGATCTTTTATGTTTATTTGAGGCAATAAACAGGACCTCGGTTTAACATCTCACCCAAAATAAGGCACCTCGGAGTGTAGCACTCCCTCTGTCACTGTACTGGAATGTCAGTTTAGTTTAGAGATACAGCACTGAAACAGGCCCTTCGGCCCACCGAGTCTGTGCCAACCATCAACCACCCATTTTATACTAATCCTACACTAATCCCATATTCCTACCACATCCCCACCTGTCCCTATATTTCCCTACCACCTACCTATACTAGGGGCAATTTATAATGGCCAATTAACCTATCAACCTGCAAGTCTTTGGCATGTGGGAGGAAACCGAAGCACCCGGAGGAAACCCACGCAGACACAGCGAGAACTTGCAAACTCCACACAGGCAGTACCCAGAATTGAACCCGGGTCGCTGGAGCTGTGAGGCTGCGGTGCTAACCACTGCGCCATCAGTCTGGATTATAAACTCAAATCTCTGGAGTGTGATTTGAACCCATAGCCTGTTGGCTCAGGAGGTAATAATGCAACATTTAGCTAAAATGTCAAGGATGATACAGACTTAAGCAGGCAGTCTGACTAATTGTGGGTGCAGAAATAAAGGACCAGCTTAAAGTGAATAAACTTAGTACCCCTAAAGTCAGTGCCGATCCATTGAAAACCATCAGAGATAATCTTCAATTTATATATCACCATCCTCATCATTCAGCACTCTTTCAGTACTGCAATGTCAACCTAATTTAGGTGATGAAATCCCCGACATAGGTTGTGGCTTCATGCCCTTTCGACAAGAGTTAAGAGGCTGCGAGCACTGAGCCAAGTCTGACACATAAGCACAACATACCGATGCCAATGTACTCTTTAATAATGAAAAGACTTTGCTTCTCCTCCAATGATGATGATCCCACATGAAATGACCTTGGGCAGTCTCAAACCAAACTAGAATATAGTTAAAGTAAGGAACCGTAATTTGGCAATCACATTCGAAGAGACGATAAGACCAGGTGTGGAAAATGGGAAGCGCAAACACTGCTGCAGAAATGCATTAAAGCAATTTGCTGAGGAAAAAACAAGGAGTTTTAACCCTCCCTCTGCTAATGAGATAGCCAGAATTCCGACGCTGAAGTTATATAGAAAATGCTCAGCAGGTCTGGCAGCATCTGTGCAGAGAGAAACAGAGTTAAGGTTTCAGGTCAGTGGCCTTTCATCAGAGAAAAGGAAAGGTCATCGACTTGAAACGTTAACTCTGTTTTCTCTCTCCACAGATGCTGCCAGACCTGAATATTTCCAGCAGTTTGATTTTATTTCAGATTTCCAGCATGCGCAATATTTTGCTTTTGTATTTTTTATAGTATCTTTTAATATAACAAACATCAAGGAACTTCACAGCAGCGATCAAAGAAAATTTGACAGAGCCACAAAGAGATATTAGGGCAGATGACCAATAGCTTGGTGAGAGTTAGGTTTTAAAGCAGTGTCTTAAAAGGAACAAAGAGAGGCGAAGAGGTTTGGGGAGGGAATTCCTGAGCTTAGGACCCTGGAAGCTGAAGGCCCAGCCACCCATGGTGGAGAAATTAAAAACCAAGATGTGCAAGATGCCAGAATTAGCAGAGCATAGGTATTGCACAGGGTTGCAGGGCTGGTAGAGATTAGAGATAGGGAGAGGAGAGGCTGTGGAGGGATTTGAAAACAAGGTTGAGAGTCAAGGCGTTGCTTAACTAGCAACCAATGTAGGTCAGCAAGCACAGGTGTGCTAGATAAACAGGACTTGGTGCAAGTTCGGACATAGCAGCAGAGTTTCGGATGACCTCAAGTTTAGAGGGTAGAACATAGGAAGCCCTCCAGGAGTGCATTTGAATAGTTATGCAAAGAGGTGACAAAGGCACGAATGAGGGTTTCAGCAGCAGATGAGATGAGGCAGAGGCAGAGTGGGGGAATGTTAGAGGTGGAAATAGGCAATCTTAGTGGTGGCACGAATATATGGTCAGAAGCTTATCTGGGAGTCTAATATGACACCAAGGTTGTGATCAGTCTGGTCCAGCCTCAGTCAGTTGCCAGGGAACAAAGTTTGTGGCTTTTATCTTCCCAATATTTAATTAGAGGAAATTTCTGCTCATCCAGTACTGGATGTCAGATAAGGAGCCTGATTATTTAGCAACAGTGGTGGAGTCAAGAGAGGTGGTGGTGAGGTAGAGCTGTGTTTCATCAGCGTACATGGTGAAAACTAATGCTGTGCTTTTGGATGATGTTGCCGAGGAACAACATGTAGATGAGAAAAAGGAGGGGGTGATAAGGATAGATCCTTGGGGGACACCAGAGGTAATGGTACGGGGGCAGGAAGAAAAGGTGGTGAAGAAAATTACTAAAGAGTATTTGATGAAGTGGGAACATTGCAGTTTTAAATGGTTATCCACATTCTTTCCCCTGCATCCATTAAGCACTACAATTACTTTCTACCCTAGGCACTGCAATAGGAATTATACTTGCACTACAAAACATTTTTAAATTACATCAAACAAAAAGGATAGTTGTGATTACCATCAAACCCTCATGTTGCTGAACAAGGACCCTGTACAATTGACACAAACAGTGATTTAATGGTGAGTCTCTTCTCTTAGTCAATAGCTTGCAAGGATATAAACATAGGCAACATCATTTTCAGGGCGATATCAGAAGCAGAGGAAGTGCTCAGGCTATTGTCATGCAGGCCCCCACCTTCCAAGAATGAGGCATATTAAATTTTGTCATATAAACATTGACTTTAAACTGTTGCTGGGAAGAAGAGAAGACCTGATACAAGGGCTGCCAGACACTTAGCTGAAAAACATTTGCATGCCAACAGACAGTGCTTGTGGAGACATTCCCTGACACATTCAGCCCACAATGGACTTTGACCATCAGATATTGAAGGGGTAAGGAAGAGCATGCCAGGTGATACAATCCACAAAAGCCAGGACTGGTTAAACCAGCTGGTCACATGATTAACTGGCTGGTCCAGGTGTTTTTTGAACGAGCCACAGAGTTTTTGAACTCAGAAAGACTGTTTGCTCCTGGAGTGAGAAGACCTCTCCTGTCTGCTCCCATCTCTTTCTCACAAACCTCTGGACACACAGAGGACACATGAACCCCAAGAGAGAAAAGTCTCCTACATCGAACAAGGTTTAAGAATAATACTGGGCCCCAACGAAAAGCAAGACCTATCTCCAATCAAGGACTCTAGGGTAAGCAAAACCATCTTCAGATATTGCCTCAAACTTTTCCACTTTATTTCTTCTGCTCTTCTTTGTCTATCTGCATGCGTGTATCATGTATGCATGCTAGCGTGAGCGCGTCGCGCATCTGTAGGCGTTAACTGAATTAGAGTTTGTTTAATAAAGTTCAACCTTTCTTCTTTAAACCTAAGAAAACCTGTTTGGCTGGTTTCTATGCCTTATAATTGGAAAGTAGTGAACAAGGATTCACTAAGGGGGAGCTAAACAAAGTGTGTTTAAAATTAATCCGTGTTAAGGTAAGACCAGGTGAAGGCGGAGAGGGAACCCTAGACCCTTTTCTCACCTGGTCGTAACAGCAACCAGCTGACTGAAACTTGCTTCAACAATTAACTTCTAATTCATCTCAGGATGTGCCTGTTTAGTCTACTTCACTGATCAGTGACCTTGAAAAGCAGAGACTAGGTTCAACAGAGCTCTATCTGAGCAGCTAAACATCACAACCTGTTCCTGATTCCACAGTACATATCATCTTGAGACATTCTTAACTCAGCCCTATTAGGATCTCACTAACTTATGTACCATCCAAAATACTTACTCCAAATAAAACTGAAGACACTTGAAGGGCCGAAGTTTCATGCAATGTCCACAATCACACTTCACCAAACCCTAATGAAAAGTAAGCTGTTGAAAGCATAGCTGCAGGACAATTTTACACATTCACCAAAATTAATCAGTTTCTATGAATCAAAAGTCAGACCCCACATAAAAGTAAATACACTCATTAGGAATCATGCTGTGACTGGTTCAGAGGCAGTTTATTGTCAAAAAATGGGGGATTTACTGTTGAATTAAAACATCCCATCAGCATCACATGCAGCTTCCCAACTTCAGCACTCTACTTGCATACAAGTAATATAAATACAGAGTGCTGGGTGTACAGCTGCTCCCCCGACTTACAGTGCAACATGGATCCCTCCACTGAACTGGACACACCAGGTTTAAATATTAAGCAAGAATTCAGCCAACAAAACTCAACATAAAAACCACACAAATGTTAATGCATGTTCAATGTGGCCACAAGTGAGCAAAGCCATCAAAACTGCTGCAAAGTGTATGTGTTTAATTAAACATTAGTTTAAAGAATGTTCTCAGGATCAGTTTAATCAAAATGCATAGAAACAAAGGTCTAGTTTCCTAAAGAAGGCATTTGTTAACTTGTAAACAGGATTTTATTTTGTGCTCTCCAATGTAAAGACACACATCAGCAAATGCTCCTTAAAATTCACTATTTCAGCAGTAATCCACTCCTTTAAAAAGGACTCTTCCCATCACATCCCACTGGCCCCAAAATCCTTGATAATTGCTCTGCTGAATTCATTTCTTCAAACCAACGTTTGAAAAGCGCAGTCTGAATCTCACGAAATGTGATCTGAGGCCCTTATGAGTATGTTTTCATTTGTATCAGTTGCAGAGAACTGGTCCCTTGTTCACTGCATTCCAAGATAAAATAAATGCCAATGCTCCCAAAGATTTCCTTTAAATCGAGTACTGCATGACAAAAGCTGCAATCTAACTAAAAAAAATTAAAACTACAGATCAAATCTGTAGCTGCATATATTAGCGATATTCTTTCCACATTCTGAACAAAACTATTCAACGAGTTTGAACTTGGAAACACACATTTGGTGTTGGACATTGAACCTACAACTAGATTTAAAACTTAAATTATTTGTTTTAAATATATAAAGCTCCACTTTTGTTTTTAAATGTGCGAACGGTTTCTGATTTGAAGTTTACCAACAGCGTGCAAACAGTAACACAAGAGAAACATTATAAATGCAGGGTCATGTCCCAATCTGACTCCGGACTTCACGGAGACTATCTCACATTGCATGGGTTTAATGCCTTGGGCAGCATAACGCTAATGTAAACTCAAGCGAAGCTTTAAATAAAAAAAAAAGTACTCCCAGTTCACTGGGTCTCAAGGGCACTTGATGAACTCAGGTGGAGTTGTTTTTGAGAACATTAACGGTGGCAGCCACTATCTCAAAACATTGACAATTTACTGGGCAGAAAGAGTTTACTGCATGTATATCAGCATGCGTGTACAGTGCTCAATGTTATCAGTAAGATTCACAGCCTGAAACAACTCTCTTGCCAACAGCGACATTGCTCTGCAGCTCCAGTGGCATAGTACAAGTGTACTTACCAAGTTTTAAAACTACCAATACTGGATAATGCAAATGCAGAAAGCTAACCCATGTTAATTTATCACACCTGACAAAGAGAAACAAAATCTATACATAATTTACAAGTTAAAATACACAGCCACATTTTCCAATGTAATTAATACACCAGGTAGAGCGAATAAAAACTTGGCCAAATGGTGTGGTGGGGACAGGCAGACAACTGTCTCCCAGGACTGTGTACTGACAATTCTGGTCTGGCCTCCAAGAAGTCAATGCGCAGAAACAAGTCCCAGCAAAGTGGAGCGGGAACCACAAATGTAAGCACCCCATGTTCTACCAATGCATTGCTGCGGGCTACCATAGCTGTAGATCACAGATGTTAATAAGCTTCTAGGTGATGCAACACAGTAATGTTCAAAGTGGTGAACCAAGTTTCTCTAAAAGTGAGAGAACCTCCTTCATAGCCAACACAGCATAAAGAGTTCTGGTGTAAATTATTCTAATCAGTAGCTATAAGTCATACAAGGAGAGGAAGTAGAAACTTCATTTTTAAATTCAACTTGCTCAGGAATGAAGAAATCTGCAGAGGTCCACAGCACAGGACACTTCCATAAGTCAGGCAATGACACTGAACATTGAAATAGATTAGAAATAGTGGTCAATGACTTGCATGTGCTTTTTGATAATTTTATTTTATTCGTTCATGGGATGTGGGTGTCAATGGCTAGTAAAGCATTTATTGCCCATCCCTAATTGCCCTTGAGAAGAATGTGAACCGCTGCAGTCCATGTGGGGCAGGTAGACCCACAGTGCTGTTAGGAAACAAGATCCAGGATTTTGACCCAGCGACAGCGAAGGAACGGCGATATGGTTCCAAGTCAGGACAGTGTGTGGCTTGGAGGGGAACTTGCAGGTGGTGTTGTTCCCATGCATCTGATGCCCTTGTTCTTCTAGGTGGGAGAGGTCACGGGTTTGGAAGGTGCTGTTTAAGGAACCTTGGTGCATTGCTGCAGTGCATCTTGTAAGTAATACACACTGCTGCTACTGTGCATTGGTGGTGGAGGGAGTGAATGTTTGTAGATGGAATGCCAATCAAGCGGGTTGCTTTGTCCTGGATGGTTTTGAGCTTCGAGTGTTGTTGGAGCTGCACCCATCCAGGCAAGTGGAGAATTTTCCATCACATTCCTGACTTGTGCCTTGTAGATGGTGGACGGGCTTTGGAAAGTCAGGAGGCAAGTTACTTCCCGCAGGATTCCTGGCCTCTGACGTGCTCTTGTAGCCACAGTATTTATATGGCTACTCCAGTTCAGTTTATGGTCGATGGTAATCCCCAGGATGTTGATATTGAGGGATTTACCGATTGTAATGCCACTGAATGTCAAGGGGAGATGGTTAGATTCTCTCTTGTTTGGCACTTGTGTGACTCAAATGTTACTTGCCACTTATCAGCCCAAGCCTGGATATTGTCCAGGTCTTGCTGCATTTCTACATGGACTGCTTCAGTATCTGAGTCATCGCAAATGGTGCTGAATACAGATTAATCAGCAAACATCCCCACTTCTGACCTTATAATTGAAGGAAGGTCATTGATGAAGCAGCTGAAGATGGTTGCGCCTAGGACACTACCCTGAGGAACTCCTGCAGTGATGTCCTGGATCACAGATGATTGACCTCCAACAACTACACCTATCTTCCTTTGCGCTAGGTATGACTGCAACCAGCGGAGAGATTTCCCCCTGATCCCCATTGATTCCAGTTTTGCTTGGGCTCGTTGATGCCATATTCAGTCAAATGCTGCCTTGATGTCAAGGGCAGTCACTCTCACCTCACCTCTTTGGCCCATGTTGAACCGAGGCTGTAATGAAGTCAGGAGCTGAGTGGCCCTTGGCAGAACCCAAACGAGTGTCACTGAGCAGGTTATTGCTAAGCAAGTGCCGCTCAATAGCACTGTCGATGACGCCTTCCATCACTCTCCTGATGATCGAGAGTACACTGATGGGGCAATAACTGGCCGGGTTACATTTGTCCTGCTTTGTGTGTACAGGGCATACCTGGGAAATTTTACACATTGCCAGGTAGATGCCAGTGTTATTACCAGAATGTTGTCAGGGCCCATAGCCTTTGCAGCATCCAGAGCCTTCAGTCGTTTCTTGATATCATGTGGACTGAATCAGATTGGCATCTGTGATGCTGGGGACGTCAGGAGGAGGCAAAGATGGATTTACTGGGCTCCTCCATCATTGAGGTTCGTTATATTTGTGGAGCCACCTCCTCCAGTTGGTTGTTTAATTGTCGACCACCATTCATGACTGGATGTGCAGGACTGCAGAGCTTAGATCTGATGTGCTGGATGTGGGACGATTTAGCTCTATTGCATAAAGACAAAATACTGCGGATGCTGGAAATCTGAAATAAAAACAAGAAATGCTGGAAATACTCAGCAGGTCTGGCAGCATCTGTGAGGAGAGAAGCAGAGTTAACGCTTCAAGTCAGTGACTCTAAAAGAAGTTGCAGAGAGAGAGAGAGAGAGAAAAAAGAGTTGCAGTGAGTGAGAGAAAAAAAAGAGTTGTGGAAAGAGAGAGATAGAGAGAGAGAGAGAGGGAAAAAGAGTTGCAGAGAGAGAGAGAGAGAGAGGGGGAGAGAGAGAGAGAGAGAGGGGGAGAGAGAGAGAGAGAGAGGGGGAGAGAGAGAGAGAGAGAGAGGGGGAGAGAGAGAGAGGGAGAGGGGGAGAGAGAGAGAAAGAGAGAGAGAGAAAAAGAGTTGGAGAGAGAGAGAGAGAGAGAGAGAGAGAGAGAGAGAGAGAGAGAAAGAAAAAGAGTTGGAGAGGGAGAGAGAGAGAGAGAGAGAGAGAGAGAGAGAGAGAAAGAAAAAGAGTTGGAGAGGGAGAGAGAGAGAGAGAGAGAGAGAGAGAGAGAGAAAGAAAGAGTTGCAGAGAGAAAGAGAGAGAGAAAAAGAGTTGCAGAGAGAGAGAGAGAGAGAAAAAGAGTTGCAGAGAGAGAGAGAGAGAGAAAAAGAGTTGCAGAGAGAGAGAGAGAGAAAAAGAGTTGCAGAGAGAGAGAGAGTGAGAAAAAGAGTTGCAGAGAGAGAGAGAGAGAAAAATAGTTGCAGAGAGAGAGAGAGAAAGAAAAAGAGTTGGAGAGAGAGAGAGAGAGAGAGAGAGAAAGAA